>NC_039362.1:161476724-161777046 GCF_003573695.1 Papaver somniferum | reverse complement strand
ATGAACTCCTCTAGGGTTGGGTTGTGTTTGACTAGGAAACTTACCTTTTTCTCTCAAAGAATCACTTATCAGACCAACCTGGGTTTTTAACTCGGAAATAGCCTGACTATTTTCTTGTCCTATCCTGTTACTAGATTGTAGACTATGTTCTACGGATAACTGGAATTTTGCAGTTTGCTGAGTTGACAAGGCGAGAGATTCCTCTAAACTTAGGATTTTCTTATCTGACTGATTCTGAAACTGAGCTAGTCCTGAGGGATGGCGTGTGTGTATTGACTATAGGAAATTGAATAAGGTCACAAGGAAGGATCATTTTCCCCTTCCTTTTATCGACCAGATGCTAGAGCGATTAGCTGGACATAGTCACTATTGCTTCTTAGATGGCTACTCCGGTTATAATCAGATCGTTATTGCCCCAGAAGACCAAGAGAAAACTACTTTTACATGTCCCTTTGGTACCTTTGCGTATAGACGCATGCCTTTCGGGCTATGTAATGCCCCTGCAACTTTTCAGCGTTGTATGATGAGCATATTTTCTGATATGGTAGAACGGTTCTTAGAAGTCTTTATGGATGATTTTTCAGTGTTTGGTTCATCTTTTGATGAGTGCTTGCATCATTTGACATTAGTGTTGACTAGGTGTAAGGAAAAAAATTTAGTGCTTAATTGGGAAAAATGCCATTTCATGGTTAAATCGGGAATTGTATTAGGGCATATCGTCTCTTCAAAGGGTATAGAGGTAGACAAAGCCAAAGTTGACCTTATTAAGACTTTATAGGTCCCAAAAACCGTAAAAGATATTAGGTCATTCCTAGGGCATGCGGGTTTTTACCGTCGATTCATTAAGGATTTTAGCTTGATTTGTAGACCTCTTTGAAATTTGCTTGCAAAAGATGTTAAGTTTGTCTTAGATGATGCTTGTTTAGAGGCTTTTGAGAAGCTTAAAATTTTACTCACTACTGCCCTAATAGTCCAGGCACCTAACTGGAACCTACCCTTTGAGATTATGTGTGATTCTTCAGATTATGCTATAGGCGTCGTTTTAGGACAACGAGAAAACAAATTACTTCATGTGATTTATTATGCTAGCAAAACTCTGAATGATTCCCAAATGAACTACACAACTACCGAGAAGGAACTTTTAGCCATCGTGTTTTCCTTGGATAAGTTTAGGTCCTACCTATTAGGTTCTAAGATCATAATCTATACAGATCATGCTGCTTTGAAATACCTTTTATCTAAGAAGGATACCAAACCTAGATTGATTAGATGGATCCTATTGTTACAGGAATTTGCCCCAGACATTAGAGACAAAAAGGGTGCAGAAAATATAGTAGCATATCACTTGTCTAGGCTAGTTGTTAGTTCCCCTAGTGATTCCCTTCCTATAAGGGATAGCTTTTCTGATGAACAATTGTTCTATGTTTCCCAATCACCTTGGTATGCAAATATAGTGAATTATCTTGTTACTGGTCGAACCCCTCAACATTGGGGTAAGCAAGATCTTTCTAGGTTTTTAGCCGAGGTTAAGCATTTCTTTTGGGACGATCCTTATCTGTTTAAGTATTGTCCGGACCAGATTATTAGGAGATGTGTATCTGAGAGTGACCAGTCTAGTATTATCTCCTTTTGCCATGAACATTCATGTGGGGGTCATTTTAGTTCTCAGAAGACTGCTGCTAAGATTTTGCAGTGTGGATTTTACTGGCCTTCGTTGTTTAAAGATTCCCATATTCGTTGTGTTTCTTGTGAGCGTTGCCAGAAGTTAGGAACCATTTCCCGTAGAAATATGATGCCTTTGAACCCTATTTTAGTGATTGAGGTCTTTGATGTGTGGGGCATTGATTTTATGGGTCCATTTCCTATATGTCTAAGTGGGTTGAGGCGGTTCCGTGTAGAACGAATGACCACAGGGTCGTAGTCCAGTTTTTGAAAGAGAATATACTTACACATTTTGGTACGCCGCGAGCTATAATTAGTGATGGAGGTTCACACTTTTTTAATAGACCGTTTTCTCTTTTAATGAAACAATACGGTATTACCCATAAAGTAGCAACCCCATATCACCCTCAGACTAGTGGTCAGGTAGAGGTTTCCAATAGGGAAATTAAACGTATTCAAGAGAAAACAGTTAATCCAAATAGGAAAGACTGGTCGTCGAGGCTTACTGATGCCTTATGGGCTTACCGTACTGCGTTTAAGACACCCATTGGAATGTCACCTTACCGTTTAGTGTTTGGCAAGGCATGTCACCTGCCTGTTGAGTTAGAGCATCGAGCCTATTGGGCTATTAAGAACTTAAACTTTTCACTTGACAAGGAAGGAGCTCAAAGAAAGCTCCAGCTCAATGAGTTGGACGAGATTCGTAGAGATGCATACGATAGTGCTAAGGAGTATAAGAACAAAATGAAACTTGTGCATGATAGGAATATTTTACGGAAGTCATTTTCTCCAGGTCAAAAAGTTCTTCTGTACGACACTCGTTTGCATTTATTCCCCTGGAAGCTGCGCTCTCGGTGGACCGGTCCTTTTGTGGTCCGTACTGTTTTTCCTCATGGCGCTGTTGAGATTGAGACACCATATGGTAGTAGTTTTTCGAAGGTTAATGGTCAGCGATTGAAGCCCTTTTTAGAGCCTTTTCCTACAGGTGATGTTGAGGAGGTCCCTCTGGAGGACCCTGTTTACCTTGATTGACCATCGAGGCGATTTTGTATGTTGTATAATATTTTTGTAGGTTTTTGGTTACACTTCACCCAGGTACTATCTTTCCGAATTCTCTCTTTACTATTTCCTCTTGTTACTTATATTTTTGGTACTATTCTTTGATTAGAAACATTGAGGACAATGTTAGATTTAAGTTTGGGGGTGGGGTAGAACTTTTTGTTACCTTTTCGTTGCAATAAATAAACTCCAGAGCCTAGAAATTTATCCCTATTAAGGATGACACTAACCAATCTAAGTGGATGGAAGCATTTTGGTTGTAGGAGTTGAGGAACCAATCTGACTAGATGGCAACATCTAAAGAGTCTATTCATAAAAGCACAGAGCTCAGGTGTTAGAAATAACATGATAGTTTCACCATATCTCGTTGAGTCCTTTTCACTTCTGTTTTTATTTTGTTTTGTTTTTAAACTATGTTTCTCTAAGTGATTAGGTGGGGCTCACGATTCAAGTTGTTACCAATGCTAGAGTGAATTAGAGTGACTGAGATACAACAAAAAAAAAGAAAAAAAAAAGAGAGACCAGACCAACTGGAATAAATTCAATAAAGTCGACCATTGGAACCCTTGTATATGCCAGTTGTGTTGACCTAAAGTTAGGATTATCAATCACTGGTTCCCTTGTATATGCCAGTGTGTTGATATTATTCAGACTAGTATCTCAGTCCATTAGGATTGGTTCATTTTGGAGGAGGCCTTCAGACAGATATGAGAAATATCGTTCACCTAGTAAACATCAAAACCATCTATGTTTTTCTATATCCATCTTCTTGATCTATCCATGTGATTAGTTTTGACTCCGGATATTGATGTCCATAGTGCGACTATCTGAGTAGAGCTCTGTCACTTCATATGAATTTTAGTATGCTTGAGTGCAAACTCGTGTACAACAATTGGAATTTCGCATCAGGGTACTTCCTCTTGTAGTCAATAAGTATGCCAACCAAGGAGATTCTTTAGTGCCTTCCAAGGTTCTGTGTAGATAGCTAGGGTCCGGAGTAAAAAGGTTTTGTGGGTATACCTCTGGTAAGCCCTCCGGAGACAACACTCCGCCACTAGGGACACCTAGGGGTTTAAAGGCTTATTGCATACGCTAAATGCAATCGACGATGCCTGCGACAGTGAGTTAGGATTTTATTTCTATTTTATTTTTGCTCGAGGACTAGCAAATAATAGGTTTGGGGGTATTTGATAGGCACATTTTTGTGTCCGATTTGTCTCGATTCTATATGCTGTTAGGGCTCAGTTTTGTACTTATTATGGTGTTTTATTTATTTGTAGGTATTTTTGGCCAATAAACATTTTGGAAAAAATTGGCTCGAAAAGTTGTCGGAAAGCACCCGGAGGACATTTGCTATTCAGACTCTCACTTTGGATAAGGGGTAACCTAATTACTAAGGGGCATCCCATTTCCAGGCAGTTGCTAATCGCACCCTACTCTGGATAAGGGGCAACCATCTTCAACATTCAAAAATCAGGTTTTTGGCGGGGAAAAAATGCAGTTAAAGAGCAGTTTTGGCAATCGTGATTTGAAGGAGTTTGAGGTCGATTAAACCTCTGATTTTCATAAGATAGACTCATTATGGGTCTAGGAATCTGATATGGGTGTTTAAATCGATTAGAATGGGCTCAATCGACGGATTTTTCTCACAACAAGAAAATATGGAAAGTCACGTGTGTGACCTGTTTTAGGGAATTTTAGAGAGATTAAAGCGCTGTAAACCTTCCCAAAGATTTGTATCTATCTAAGGAAGAGTTTAGAATAAAAAGGAAAGCTCAGAAACGCGTAGAAATCCTAAAACAAGAAATTGTCGCAACTTGGCCGTGAAGAGAAGGAAAGAGATTTTGGAAGATTTGGGAGAGATTTAATCGGTATTTTTGATATAAATAGATGTCTTGGGTCATATAGAAGAGGTGTTGAGAGTTTTGGAACCTAAGGAGAGCTAGAGAAGAAGAAATCAGAGCTTTACCAAACTCTGTTTCTGCTGCTGCTGCTGAAGAAGAAGAAGAACGCGAAGAACATCGACGCTCGGTAGACAGTCGCAGAAAAGTGTCGTTGTTTAACAGCTGAAGAACATTAAGCTGTTCAGGGAAGTCTTATTCTAGGGTCTTAAAATCAGCGACAAAGCAACAGTTTTTCTGTAACAGTTCCATTGTAACAGCTGTTTTGCAACACCAATACACTGTTGCAAACAGTCTGTGTTATTACTTTTTACTCTTTTAATCATCTTTTGAGCAACAAACACATATTTTGAGATTATGATTAATATGAGGAGCTAAACCCCATTGCCGAGGCGATAGAGGAAGCTATTTTTCGAACAAAAAGTGGTATATTCTATTTTATCTTTTTATTTGCAATAATTATATGATTATTTTCTTTGAACTATTATTGAATATGATTTTTATTTGAGTGATTGTGATCTATTTTGATGGAGTATGCTTAGTTTTAAGACTTTTGATGCTTCATACTTGGTAGTTACAATTATTACTTTTGAAAATCTACTTGTTGCAATATTTTAGAATCAAATTAAACAAGAAAATTGCACAAATATAAGTATTGATTTAATCACTTTGAATTTGGAAAATAGTGGAATCTTAGGCTCAGTGTTTCTTTTAGTATTGATATCATCTTTGATTGAGTTTGCTATAATTTGTAGTGAGTTTTCTATTTTAGTATTAGAATTTAAGTCTAATTAATATCCTTCACAAGCCTGAGAATCGAACCACTTTTACCACTATCTACAAATCACATCAGACCACTTTCCCCTTCCCTTCATCGACCAAATGCTAGAGACATTAGCTGGACGTAGCCATTATTTCTTTTTAGATGAATACCGCGGTTATAATCAGATTTTCATAGCCCCAGAAGACCAAGAGAAAACCACTTTTACATGTCCCTTTCGTACCTTTGCGTATAGACGCATGCCTTTCGGGATATGTAATGCCCCTGCGACCTTTTAGCGTTGTATGCTAAGCATATTTTCTGACATGGTAGAACGGTTCTTAGAGGTCTTTATGGATGATTTTTCAGTGTTTGGTTCGTCTTTCGATGAGTGCTTGCATCATTTGTCATTAGTTTTGACTAGGTGTAAGGAAAAGAATTTAGTGCTTAATTGGGAGAAATGTCACTTCATGGTTCGTTCAGGAATTGTTCTAGGGCATATCGTATCTTAGAAGGGTATAGAGGTAGATAGAGCCAAAGTTTACCTCATTAAAACTTTACAGGTCCCAAAAACCGTAAGAGATATTAGGTCATTCTTAGGGCATGCAGGTTTTTATCGTCAATTCATTAAGGATTTTAGCCTAATTTTTAGACCTCTTTTCAATTTGCTTGCAAAAGATGTTAAGTTTGTCTTTGATGATGCTTGTTTAGAGTCTTTTGAGAAGCTTAAGAATTTACTTACTACCGACCCTATAGTCCAGGCACCCAACTGGAACCTACCCTTTGAGATCATGTGTGATGCTTCAGATTATGCTATTGGTGTTGTGCTAGGTCAGCGAGAAAATAAGTTACTTCATGTGATTTACTATGCTAGAAAAACTCTGAATGATGCCCAGTTGAACTATACCAGTACGGAGAAGGAACTATTAGCTATTGTGTTTGCCTTAGACAAGTTTAGATCCTACCTCTTAGGTTCTAAGGTCATAATCTTTACTGATCATGCTGCTTTGAAGTATATTCTTTCCAAGAAGGATACTAAACCTAGATTGATTAAATGGATCCCATTGTTGCAGGAATTTTCCTTAGACATTAGAGATAAAAAAAAAATGCAGAAAATGTAGTAGCAGACCACTTGTCTAGGCTTGTTGTGGATACCCTTAATGATTCTCCTCCTATTAGGGATAATTTTCCTGATGAACAACTGTTCTTTGTTACCTAAGCACCTTGGTATGCGAATATAGTGAATTATCTTGTTACTGGTCGAATGCCCCAACATAGGGGTAAACAAGATCGTTCTAGGTTTTTAGCCGAGGTGAAGCACTTCTTTTGGGATGATCCTTATTTGTTTAAGTATTGTCCAGACCAGATTATTAGGAGATGTATACCTGAGAATGACCAGTCCAGTATTATTTCCTTTTGTCATGATCATGCTTGTGTGGGTCACTTTAGTGCTAAGAAGACTGCTGCTAAGGTATTGCAGTGTGGATTCCATTGGCCTTCGTTGTTTAAAGACTCCCATAGTTACTGTGTTACTTGTGAGCGTTGCCAGAAATTAGGAACCATTTCTCGTAGGAACATGATGCCCTTGAACCCTATTTTAGTTGTTGAGGTCTTTTATGTGTGGGGTATTGACTTTATGGGTCCGTTTCCTAATTCTTTTGGTAGCTTATACATCCTTGTCGCTGTAGACTATGTATCAAAGTGGATTGAGGCGGTTGCGTGTAAGACTAATGACCATAGGGTTGTGATTGAGTTCTTGAAAGATAATATACTTACACGTTTTGGTACACCGAGAGCTATAATTAGTGATGGAGGGACGCACTTTTGTAGTGGACCTTTTAGGCTTTTGATGAAGAAATATGGTATTACACATAAGGTAGATACCCCATATCATCCACAGACTAGTGGTCAGGTAGAGGCTTTTGCAACTAAATTTTTCACTTTACAAGGCAGGAGCCCATAGGAAACTCTAGCTCGATGAGTTGGAAGAGATTCGTATAGATGCTTACGATAGTGCGAAGGAGTATAAGAACAAAATGAAACTTGTGCATGATAGAAATATTTTAAGGAAGTCATTTTCTCCAGGTCAAAAAGTTCTTCTGTATGATACCCTCTTGCATCTTTTCCCTGGGAAGTTACGTTCTCGGTGGACGGGCCCTTTTTATTGTTCGCGTTGTCTTTCATCATGGAGCTGTTGAGATCAAGACACCAGATGGTAGTAGTTCTTCGAAGGTTAAAGGTCAGATATTGAAACCCTTTTTAGAGACCTTTCCTACAGGTGATGTTGAGGAAGTCCCTATGGAGGACCCTGTTTACCCTTGATTGACCATCGAGTCGATTCTATGTTGTATATTAGTTTTTGATTTCTCTCTTCACCAAGGTACTATATTTCCGACTTCTCTCTTTACTGATTCCTCATGTTACTTTGATTTTTGGTATTGCTCTTTCATTAGAAACATTGAGGACAATGTTAGATTTAAGTTTAGGGGTGGGGAAGAAACTTTTTGTTAGCTTTTAGTTGCAATAGATAAACTACAGAGCCTAGAAATTTATGCTTATTAAGCTTGGCACTAACCAATCTAAGTGGATGGGAACATCTTGGTTGTAGGAGTTGAGGAACCAATCTGATTAGATGGAAACAGCTAAAGAGTCTATTCATAAAAGCACAGACCTCAGGTGTTAGAATTAAAAAAAAATGGTAGTTTCGCCATAACTCGTTGAATCTTAATCCCTTCTGTTTTTATTTCTTAAGTGATTTGGTGGGGCACACGACTCAAGTTGTTACCATTGCTAGGTAAAATAGAGTGATTGAGATACAAAAAAAAATTTGAGAATTGAGACCAGACCATTAGACCAACCGGAATAAATTCAAATAAAGTCGACCACTGGTTCCCTTGTATATGCCAGTTGTGTTGACCTAGAGTTAGGTTTATCGACTACTGGTCCCCTTGTATATGCCAGTTGTGTTGATATTAGTCAGTCCGGTATCTCAGTTCATTAGGATAGGTTCATCTTGGCAGAGGCCTTCAGACAGATATGGAAAACACCGTTCACTTTAAACCATCTATTTTTCTCTTTATCCATCTTCTTAATCCTTCCATGTGATTGGTTGACTCCGGTTGTGATGTCTAGAAACTATCTGAGTAGAGCCCTGTCACTTATATATGAATTATAGTATGCTGAGTGCAAACTCGTGTACAACATTGGAATTTCGCATCAAGGTACTTCCTCCTATAATCAATGTTTGTACACCAACCAAGGAGATTCTTTTGTGCCTTCCAAGGTTTTGCGTAGATAACTAGGGTCTGCAGTAAAGGTTTTGTGGGTACACCTCTGGTAAACCCCCCGGAGACAACACTCCGCCGCCAGGGCCACCTAGCGGTTTAACGGCTTGCTGTACGTGCTAAGTGTAGTCATTTTATTTTCAGATTATTTTTGCTCGAGGACTAGCAAATAATAAGTTTGGGGGTATTTGATAGACACATTTTTGTGTCTAAGTTGTCCTCAATTTTCTGTATTATTGGTACTCGGATTTGTGCTTATTTTGGTATTTTGTGTGTTTGTAGGTATTTTTGGAAAATAACCATTTTTGGAAAAACCGGCTCAAAAAATTATGCGGAACACCCCGAAGGACAAATGCTAAACGGACCCCAGTTTTGGATAAGGGCACCTCAATTACTAAGGGTCACCTCAGTTGAGCATCTGTTATTCGCACCCCCAGTCTGGTTAAGAGGACTTCATCCTCTTCATTTGAATTTTCAGTTTGGCGGGAAACTGTTCACAGGCTATTATCAGAATTAGGGTTCGTGATTTAAAGTTGTTTTAGAGAGATTCAATTGCTGAGATTCTTTGGGATGAATTTTTTGTGCGTAACAGGCGTGGTATGATTGTCTGTTTTGACTGAATTTGGCTAGATAATCCAAGGGATCGAAACAGAGCAGTTCGTGCACGGGAGAAATATGTTGTCACCTGCGTAGCTGCTGAATCGAGTTTGGGAAGATTTTGTGGGGATTGTTTCATGGTTTTGGACTTGTATGGGCCTGTTAAGATGAAACAAGACTGTTAACCCGATTAGTTTGAATAAAGAATGAAGTTTCCTTGGTGTTTCAGTAAAACAGGGAAGAGATATATTCTCGGCTTTATCTCTGGGAAGTGTTTGAGGATTGCGCGTGTCTGAAGTGTTGGGATCTTTCTGTTCTTGTTCTGAGCGAAATTGGAGTATGTTTGGATACAACAGAAGTGTGTAGGAGTTAAACAGGGAAAGAAATCTCGGTAATATGCAGAGTGAGTAAAGAGAAGATATTGGCATTAACTAGTGATATTTTGAGGTCATAGTGAGTATAAAAGAAGTGTTTGGGGGTCGTACAATGAGGAGGGAGAGTTACGGAGAGTTTGGGGGAGATTACAGAGCTATGAAAGTCGAGTTTGCAGAAGAATCACCATTTCTGCTGCTGTGAAGAACACCAAGAACATTACGCGCGCAACAACAGTCTTTTCTCAACAATGTAAACGACACATAGGCGAGGGTCGAGAATCAGCGACAGTACTGTTCTATCGTTCTTTTCAGTTTGTAACACTTATAACTGTTGCAAACCCGGTTTTTAATAGTTTTTCTCCATTTCATTTTTGTAAACACCCTTTGAGAAATAAAAGTGAATTTTGAGTGTTTTTCCAACATGATGATGAGCTAATTCTCCCACAACCAAGGAAATGAGGAAGATATTCACGCATGAATAATGGGTAACTATTTCATTTTCTCTAATTTTTAATTATAATTCACTCAATCACTGCTCTTGCAGAGTTTTTAAATGTTTACATAATTTTCTTAATTACTTGTGGTTCAATTTGATAGATTATACTTTGTTTAATCAATTGATAATCTATGCTTGGGGAATACAATTAATACTTGAGAATATGTTTGATTAATTGTGAATAAAGAAATAAGGGACTTAAAAGATAATTAGAGTTTTGGATTATTTTCATAATTTATTCATGTGTGATAGTGGAATCAGTGTCTTGGTTATTCCTAATAATCTTGAATTAAGTTTTGTTTATTTTTAAATTTCATTAAATTTAAAATCTTTGCTTTCACAAGTCTCAACGAACTTTTTACTACAACTCAATTTGAAATCACATCAATGGTGAAAACTGTTTCTGCTGGCTTTGGTAAATTTGGGTGTGTGTGCACGAGAAACAAATCTAAACCCTAAACAAATGCACTGCACGGGAGTACTTTAGATTCGAGAGATCAATCTGTGTAATTATGACCTAAACTAAGAAATGGCCGTTCTAGACTTGCTTCGGTCACAAAGTGAAGGAGATGGGGTTGATCTTAGGGAGGGAAGCGAAGAAGGTGTTGAGATTATTAAGGTATTGGATGTTTATGACTTGTATCATAATGTTGAACTGGCTTGCATAATGTAAGCTATCAGTTCTGGGTGTTTTCTGGATACATAGTTAACAACACTTGGTTTTCTGTGTTGTTCGGAAATAGGTTGGAGAACCTATTTATACAAGTCATTTGAGCGCAATCCTCATCTCGTAGGAAGTGGAGGAAGTTCAGTGATGGAGTAGTGGGGTCGTGTAGGTGATTGTCACACGATCACGCCTTTGCCCACTTCCTTCATTATCGTTAACCGTTCATGCTTCCTGACACGTTCTCGTAATGGGCGCGTTGCGCGTCGCATGCTGTAAACTGCCACACCAATACCCCAGTAAGTATCCCCCAGTTCCTGACATGTTTGATGTCTCGAATGAGTGGGTCAAGTCGTGGGACCTGCCGCAAGAAATAACATACGGTGTTATTAGGTTAAATAACTAAGTTATTTAAGGAATTGATATTCATGAAATATCGTGTGTGCTCGATGCATGTAATGCATCGTTTTCAAGCAACCAACTCAAGACAATCGATATGCATGAAGCATCGTTGTTTTAAAGCTTGATTGAATAAGTCGTGGATTAAGCGTATTAAAATGGTAGCATGTCCAACCATCTTCAAGTGATGGTTTGGAGGTCGTATGGGCGGGCCACCATCTGGTTGATAACTCCCTGTGACAGAGTGGCGGACGGTGATCATTGAGGCGCTTCATTGATCGCCTAACTTTTAATCCAAGCCGTCTGACCAAGCCGGCAAAGTTGTACGGATGAGATGATTTACGACACATATTTGTTGTCGTTTAAGAATTTTAGGGTTTTTTAGAGGTGCGCGAACATCCCCTTTGGCTTGATCGAATCCAAACATGGGTGTTAATTTTGGAGGGACCGACCAGGCATGCACGGAGACGGCCTGCCAGCGTGCATGTCTACACCTCTCTGTCCCACAAAGATTTGATCTAGGCTACTCAATTTGATCCGCAAAGATGAGTATCGTGATCAATTTGCAACAGAAATATATTGCCACAAAGGGTTTAAAAGCAGTGCGTTTCGAGGCGCCAGTTCCTAGTCTGCATAGGTCGGCAGGTGACACTCAAAGGTGGGCCCATGGTGATCATGTTGAGATCCTTGGGACCTCTTGAGTCTATATCTACACCATCCGTTTAGGCTGGTGAAGATGGATGGTCATGATCAATCTACAACAGATGTGCATTGCCGCAAACCCTAATTAAGGTTTTGAAACAGTCACACCCTCGTGACTTTGGCCAAGCGGTTTGGCACGCTGTGAGCCTCCTCTTGGGAGATCGATCAAGTGGGGCCCATGCTGGGATGACGGTGAACGCATGTGCACCTTCCTGATGGTACTAAATACGATCTAAGCCATCCAAATCGGCTGGATAAGTTGGATGGTTGTGATCGATTTAAGACACTAGTGGACTTCCGCGACCCTTAGAAGCATCACGCCTGCCATGGTTCGAGCAAACGTTTCATTGCTCCATGGCCTTGCCGTGAGAAACCGATTGGGTGAAGGAAAAGTGGGCCCGCCAACGTGTGCGTTAGCGCTTCCCTAATCATTCATGGGATGATCTTATCCGTCCAACCATGCTGGCGAAGTTGGACGGTTGCGATAGTTTTAAGACTGCCCTGAACAGTCTATGCTCGTCGAGCTTCTCCCAAAACAGCGCGGCCACCCTGCTTTGGATAGGCGTTTTGAGGGTGCTGGGAGATGTATGTGTGGTGTTCGACCGGCTAGGGCACTCGTGGGACCGCTGGTGATCACTATAGTGATTGCCTAGTTCTACTAGGAATAAGCCATGCTTATTAAATCGCGCGGCCAAACTGTGTGGCCGTGATTATTTCTGAGACTGACACTAACAGTCTAGACTTTCTTTAAGAATAAATGTGCGTTCAGTCACGCTAACTTTTTAACTAATAGTGTATGAATGTATTGATCTCTTTGTCAGAGAGTAATGCAGCCTATGTGAGTACTTTCATGCAGACTTCAATACTGACACTTCGGGAGATTCATGCTACCCTGCTGAGAGTGAACATTAATCGTAATGTCATGCCAACATTGAGGGTTCTCTTGCGGAACACAGCGTAGGAAAATACAAGGCACAAAATGCATTAAATGGATAATGCTACTAGGAAAATTCATAGAATATTTGGGATTGTTGCACCATTCTGAATGAATTCCATACATATTGAATTGCTCAATAAGTGAAGAGGTTTTTTGCACTCATCACTTCTTAAATGTCTTTATACCCTTGCAGGGCGTCGGCGCATTAAATACAGGGTTTTACAATTTTAGCCCTATTCGAAAGACTACCATCAACACAAGGTTGGACCTAGCTACTGTGATTGATCAACGCACAACCTGTGATATTTAAATTATAAAGATAAGAAATATAATATGAAAATACAATAACACAGACAGCACAAATTTTTTTAACGAGGAAACCGCAAATGCAGAAAAACCCCCGGACCTAGTCCAAATTGAACACCAAACTGTATTAAGCCACTACATACACTAGCCTACTACCAATTAACTTCAGTCTGGAATGTAGTTGAGCCCGAACTCAGTCTCCCACTGATTCAGGTACAGTAGCGCTTACGCCTCTTGAATCCCAGCAGGATTCCGCGCAATTTATTCCCTTAGACGGTCTCACACCAACTAAGAGTTTCTTCAACTCAATTGAAGACTTTAAACCAAATCTTCCCCCCACAGATTAAACCTATGATTGATTTCCTGATTTACGATCTAAACAGATGATCAGATCAAACGATAGATCCAGATGATGGAAATCGATTGCAACTTTGACAAAAGTCTGACTATCCTCAAAACCCGGACTTATGCAACCCGAAGTGCAGCCTAGATTATTATTCACCTCATAAGTATAAAACTTGCGGAATCAGTAAAGTGTGAGACAAAGAGACTTTTTTGATTACTATCTATGTTTATTGATGGAGCAAGGCTCTACAAACAATCAAGATCATGATACTCAAGTTATCAAGATAAAAGATAATTGGAGCTGTCTTCACGAATCCCAATGAAATCTCTCTATTCGCTAAGCCCTAAAAGGGTTTCTGGAGAGGAAGACTCTAGATACAACTAGGACACGCCAAAAAGTAGTGTCAGGATTCAAAGATCCAAATTGCCAAGAGTTCCCCTTATATAGACTTCAAAGCCTAGGTTGCTTTAGGTTTAAGCTAAGATAGCTTTGGAACCAAGCAACCAATATTCACCGTTAGATGAAAGCTTTGAATCTTATTCACATATACAAGATGTATACCATGGTTAGGTAAACCGTAACAGAACCGTGTTTAAAGACTATGTTTAACATGGTTAGACGAAACTAGCCGATTTGAACTTAAAAGCTTAACACTCACTTTCATGTTCACTGAGACATTAATATTGAATCACAATCATGTGATCAAATGAGTCTAGTGTTAATTAGAGAATTGATCAAATGCAAATTACTTCAAGGAAATAATTTAATTGCAATTGAATCATAATCGACATAGTTTGTAAATGTACAAAGTACAATTACTTGAATCGTTCGTGAATCGGCTGAGTCACAGTACGCGGACCGGTTTGCAAACTTATAAGTAATAACCGAGTTCCGGAGTCTACAGAGCTTCTCAGTTCATAAACCGGTTTGCAAACTTACGAAATTAATGAGTTCCAAACTCTTACAGAACTTTTCAGTTCACGTACCGGTTTGCAAACTCTGAACCAACTTAAAGGTCCGGAGTCTACAGAACTTTTTAGTTCACGTACCGGTTTGCAAACTTAGTACCTTTGCCGGTTCTGAATTTCACAGAACATTTAGCTTGTGTACCAGTTTGGGTACTAAACTGGTTCTAGAACATAGAATTGTTTTTTGTCGCATACCGGTTTGATTATCCGGTTCCCTTACCACAGTTCCACAATGGTTTGTATACGAATATACATACCTATCCGAATCACGAAACAAATAGATTTTCCCATGATGTACATACGAATATGCATAGACACAAATCTGAAAGTCGATATGTAGTTACTCTGCTACGTGTACGAATACATGTAATACGGCTTCAAACATATAACAGTTTTGTCAGTTTGTAAGACTGATAACACTGTCTTGTATTTCTAATATTGTAGTTCTATATTTCTCTAAATCGATTCGGAACATTCCTAAATAACATCAATGATACATATAACTGTTCCAGATATTTTCAAATGATAAACTTGAATCATGATTTGGTTCCGAACAATAAGTTGTTCTCCACCGAATTTGATCAAGTATGAACAAATGTTCATTAAGCTTAGTCATTACATTTCGAGAAATTCGTAAACTAAATAATTAGTTGTCGACTCGAAATTCTTGTCTATGCAAACTAGTCTAATTAGTTATGCGACAATAGTCTCAAAGATAGAAAATTGAATATAACTTGAGAAATAGGTGGTTCAGTCTTCACTTACCTTTTGTTTATGAAGTTCTCCAAAAGCTTCGGTTGATCTTCGCCTTCAAACGGTAGAACGCAAATAATGACTGGTTCGTTTCTCAACTCCACTATCCTAGACCGAGACATAACTAATTGTAGACTAAAAATCAAGATATAATTTTGACAACTAAATTTCATAACAAGCTTGATATAGCAACACTTGTGAGTTCGACCGAGAAATGCTCTAATAATAGATATTAAATGCTTAATTCAGAGCCAGAGATCTTCCGTTTAGATCTGTAATCCAATGATTTACAAATTTTGAAACTACTTGATAAAGATCAATTAAGGTCATGATTACGTGAAATAACCAGTCTTGATTCTACGAGTTAAGTTTGCAAAATAAACAACTTGGCGATCTCACAAGTCTTATGTTTATCAAAGATAAACTACTCGCTTGTCCCAGGAAATCAAACCAAGTGAATAATCATGTCAAGATCAGAAGCACAAAAGAACTTCAAGTATTCAATGTCGTCAATCTTTTTAATCTACAAAAGTAACAACTTGTACTTGAGTCCACTAATAATGCAGAACAGAGTCTATTAACATTGGTAAATAAATAATTATGTCGGCAGATCCAGAACCACTAGATTCTGTTATAGTCCGATCTTTAGTGTTCTTGAGCGACCTTATATCTGTAAAGAATGACCATGGAATAAACAAGAACGTCTATTGAAGATAACTATACGTTAGTTCAATAAACACTAAAAACTAAATAAAAATCTTAATTTCCCACCAATGGTACTACTAGAGCTTGTTGATCTCAAAAAAGTCTTCAAACCAGTTAATCGTGTTTTTGTCCTAATTGAACCAGATTACTACCTATTGACGATAATTTCACACTATTTATACTGGTATGACCAATGTGGAATACCTAGCTTAGGAATTTAGTCATATAATCGCAGGACTGGGCACCTTAGGCTCCATTCGTGAAGGTTCTAATTATAAATAATCGTCCGCTAATAAGGCTCATATATGCGTAGCACTGTAGGAGTACCTTTTGCAACTGAGAATATTGTCTGGTTCTGGAATACTATATCACCTGAAGGGTCTATCTCCAAGAAATTTATAAAGATGAGACTTTATATTTCAAGTAAAGGGTCCCTTGCCTTGAGATTCTTCTATTTATTTTACTTATGTTCTTAGCTTAGTAACGAGTTTATCTTTACTTGGGTGTATTGGTTAGTTTTTAAGCAACTATATTCTGGCGTGGATAATGGGGATCTTTCGACTCAACCTTATGTTATTGGGGATAAGTCATTTTGATCTTTCTTATTAGTGACATGAAAAGTGAAGTAACTCCTTAAACCGTTACACGGTGAAAAGACGAGTAGAAGTCTATTAAATCTCCTATAGTAATTAGAAATCAAACTTAGAGTCTAGGAAGAAGCTACAAACCACTTAATCAAACTTGTAGAACACTTATGTCACGATTAAAATGTATACAATGAAAAATAAATCGTGTAGAAATTGAAGAAAAAAAAAGACAAAAGGAACAATAAGCCAAGTATGAATTTTGGTGGACGTATAAGAACCCATAAGTCCACGACAGTCGGCACCAGAGAGAATAACATGAATAAATTTAGAATCCATCCAAGCCAAACTAAATGCGCTGACGGATCTCATTAAAACTCATAAATCCTTCATTACCAAGCAAACAACCACCATACTATGCTGCGCACGGAAGTCATCTCGAGCGCATTAAGAAGTCATCTCAGTCCGCGTGGAAGCTACAAACCACTCAATCAAACCGAGATACCCTCATAGTTAATGATAAAGTTATCTAAATACTGAAGCCATGTAAATAAGCTTCGATGTTATAATTTTAATGAATATAACTTTAATAACTAAAAATGGAACAAGCCGTAGTTGATAGTTACTAACTCAATATGAAGGAGGATGTGTTCGTTTGATATTTAATACAGCTTCAGGTATTCAATGCGTAACCAAATCATGTCTCAATATTTCTATGTCTTAAATATAACCGTACGAGTTTATAAACTAAACTTGGCATACCAATGCTTGGTGGATTCAATCGAGCAGTGCTCTCACAAGTGTAAGTCTAACCACTGCAACGAATTATTTCTTTTTAATAAAAATAGTAAAAATAAGTAGTAGGTAGAATAAATGCTAGAGAATTGCTCGGTGAAACCCACAATACATTCATGTGTCAAGTTTGATTGTCAAATTTAGTTCCAAAACTCAGAGTTGCTTGAGTTGATTACTAAAGTCAACTTCGTTAAGTTAGACTAGGACGGTTGCACATTTTTTATTTTTTATTCAAGGAAAATTTCTCACATGTTTCCATGTTTATGAATTATTTCGTCACCTAGCAAGCTTAATTTCTCCATATAGATTGATCATGCAATCATGTGAGAAGTTTGCTTGAATCGCAAAGAAAAAATGCGCAATTGTATATCAGACGAAATACATGTTCTGCACCAAGTGGTTAACCCAAGAATAATGGATAAGTTTTTCGGTAACCGACTAGCATAAGTTGGAGTGTAATACTTCACATGACCGCAAACATCACCGTAGTACAGTGGTAAAGTCATTGGGTGATGATACCAGTGACCTAAGTTCGAACTCATCAGCACCATATTCTTTGCCGATCAAAACATAAATAATCAAAAGACCAAAATAGTTCGTGAATATATTGTACTCTCGAAACTCAGGATACTTTGGTGTTGATAAGTTTGCGAATTGTCCAAGTCAATTCGTATACTGAATTACTAAAAGTATACATAGAAATATTCAAATCAACCAGCTCGCAAATTGTACAAATCAGTTCGTGTACTAGCAAATTTAAAAAGTATCCAGAGAAGTCTCAAAATCAACCAGTTTGCAAACTAAGCAAAATAGTTCGTGTACGAGAGTTAAGTAGAGAAAATACATCAAGTCTTATTATTTATAAGTTTAACTTTGTGAACTGAGCAAATCAGCTTGTGAGCATAAAATCTAACTCGATGACTTTTCATTAACTCAATGCACAATTGTGATTGTTTGAACAATAAATTTATGTCAACCTATTATGCGATAATTTTTATGTTGCTTGAATTCTTGTTTTCAATTTTCATCATAATACTAAAGTCATACAACATGTCTTAATAGATAGAACGGTTGATAATATGAGTACATAGGATAATCAGTCTTCACATACCTTTGTTGTTGTAGACGTCTCCATTATTGTCCAGTTTTTAATCTTCAAGGTCAATTGGTGAATTCAGATACCCAACTACCATGCTTTATTCCAAGTCTAATACTAACTCTATATACTAGCTATAAATCAAGTAGTTTTGATCAACTGAATTTGACAACAAGCTTGATATACTAAAACTTGTGAGTTTGACTAATCGACGCTCTAACACTTACATCTTTCTCCTTGTTAATCTGAAAATCCTGTGTATTATTGCATTATTCTGAAATGGAGAAATTATGAAGCTCATGAGATGTTTGTCTATTTTGAGGACATACGCTGCAGTAAAATCGAAACTGAAGAATTAAGCAAAAACCATTTCCTTTTTTGAAATCAAGTAATATTAGTTTCCAATAACATAATCTTTAATGATTTTTACAATAGAAGAAATATTGAAATTACATAGAAGGCAAGCGAGCAACTAGCTGTGCCGCAAGCCCTTTTTGAATTGCAAAACCTATTCTATTAAAAATAAAATCTCGTTTCCAATTGAATTAACGGATTTTAATAAATATTCCTTAGACCATTTCCTTTTCACATAAAGTAGAAATTTAATTTTGTTGTAGGTATATATATATTTGTATGTATGTTACCATTGTCTCTAACATTCCGTAGACCGTGATAACCAACTTCTTTCATATTTATGATAAAATATGATTATTATTATTATTTTTAATCGAAAAAGGCCTAAAACTGTGATTATCCATTTTTTAATATGTTCATGAGAAAACATGAGTTTATATTAATTTTTCTTGATCGATAAAGAACTCCATGCTCAAGAGTTTCTAGATCAAATCACTGGAATCATCACCAAATGACTTCAACATTGTGCTATATGGACATCGTCTAGAAAATCTTGAGTTTTATTAATGAAAACAAACTACAACTGAGTAATATTAATCTTTCAAAATATTGCTAACATACGCACCAAATTATGACATAACAAAATCCTTAACTTAAACTCAAAATTCCTAACTGAATACCATCAACTAACTATTTTTAATTGTAACTGAAAGTAGTTTACATTAAGATTACTCTTCATTCCTTATATACTATTGCAAGAGATACATGTGGATAATAAACAATCTTGGACTGTAATAAGATAAAAGTATGAGAAGGCAATCCTTTGGTGAAGTTATCTACTACTTGCCGCTGAGAAGAAACAAATTAATAAAACTTCAATAAACCCTGCAACAACCAAATACCTAATAAAGTGATAATGCAACTCTATACATAACTTTAAGGTGGAAGATTGTATTCAGAAAAAAAAAGGACTTTGTACTCAAATTATAACATAACAACTTAAATAGTTTGACAATTACAATATTCAATTATTCAAATAAACAAAATTTCCATATAACTTATGTATAAAAAACTGATAGTATCTTGTATTCATCCTTAACTGATGACTAAACAATTGTACGTAATTTCCTGTAGGTAATTTCCAAGAAAGATGTAAACTCCATTTGCTCACTTCCTTGCATATGGGCAACCAACCGAGTCAAAGTATGAAAAATCAGTGAGAGTATAACTTCCTCTATAAAATCAAGAGAATACTACATCCTAAGGATCCATTTAAAATCTAAGAATACTTTTACTAACAACAAATGAATATTCATTGGAGCATGCAAAATATTTCTTGTAAGATGCAAAAGATTCCATTCCTTATTAAATATATAAATGTATTAGTTCATGAAAAAACCGATTTTAGAACATAACCTACTCAATTGTGCAAACGGGTACGCATATCTAAGTGGACGGACTAAGTTTGGGTTCGCCAGTATGTGAACGGGTGCACATACCTTCCAAACTCAGTTGAATTTCCGGAACTTAAAACTCACTCCAGTACCATACCGGTATGCATACTAAGTTCCTGGACTTTCATTAACCAACCAGTACGCATACGGGTATGCATACTATGATTCCCGGACTTGGAATACCTTGCAACGGTTGACATACAAGTACGCATACTGTGCTATATCCAACCATGGTTATTTGTTCTAAACTCCCATTTCAATCATTGAAACATTCTTGTAAGACAAAAATAGATGTCTCACACAAACTATTAGCTTCAAAGAAATTTTTAAGTGATCGAATAATCAATACGAAACATTTCAAGTCTACATCAAATGACTGTCTCACACAAATCATGTAAGATGTTATAAGGAGATTATCACATGATCATCTTTTGACTTTCGTCAAGAATATAAGATGAACTTGTTTAAAGTGAAAGCTTACCAACGCATATTTCGAGAAATATGTAAGCGAGTTAAACTCAACTCGGAATATCAAATGTGTATAATCAAAGTCTATATAGCTATACGAATTTTGTCTCAAATAGGAGATAGAGTAGATAGACTTTTGAGTGATAGATGAGTTCAAGTCTCCATGTACCTTTTGTTGATGAAGTTTTACAAGCTCCCCTTAGTAGTTCTTCGTCTTCAATCGATGAACGCCATGAAGTCTAATGCTCAATTACACTTACTATCCTAATCCGAGACTTAGCTATAAGTATACTAGAAATCAAGACTTATAGTTTTGGAAACTAAACTTGACAAACAAGCTTGAGGTAGCAACGCTTGCGGTTTGACCGAGAAGTGCTCTAACAATCTCCACCTTTATCACTTTTAGTGACAAAACTATCAATACATATGGATTACAAAATAAATAAACTTTGTAGCTTCTCATCCAAATGCTTGATTTCCTTGGTTCTTCAACATTACTCGAAATCTTCGTCACTTCCAAGTACTCCAGTGATTCTGAACGTGTTCAACTCAGCATCATAGTGGTTGAAGATTCGTAGCTATAACAACGAGAAAACAGTAGCTCTCAATCATTGTTATACAGTGTCATAGTGTTATTATACAGCTTCAAAGTCCAATTGTATAATAACTTTTACAATAATACTATGGTGATATGTATCACTCCCCCTCATTCAATACTTCATCTCACAATGAAAACCACTCCCCCTTACATAATGATCTGTAAACCATATGTCTTTGTAGTGTGAACTACCCATTAATTCTCCCCCCTTTTGTCAATATAAATTGGCAAAGGTACGAAAACTAGTGGGATCATAATGAAATTCTCATAGAGATACTTCATGACTAAAAGAGAACATAATAACTTTGTTTCGATGATTTCACATAGTCGAAACTTAGTGTATTCATCAAGGAGTTCATAAAGATACAAGAAAACTCCTACAATATTCCACATCCGCACTCCCCACAAAGATTTGGCAATTAAGCACAAGTACAAAAAAGAACTCTCCCCCATAAAATGTCATTCCCGAAAGAACAAGAAGAGCGACCTTACTTTAACAAAAAAAGAAGGATTTCTTTGGAAATTAACAAATCACATGAAACATGAATTTGTATCCAGAAAACTCAATTAAATTAACCACTAGAGAACCCATGATTAATTTAATCGGAAATGCTCATCATAAGAGAACTTGCGGAGCCGCACAATACTTTCACATAGAAGTAGATCAGGGAAAGATCAATACTGCGGGATATACAAAGATTCATTCTATTTTTCATCAATATTTTCATAAAGACATATATTAGACTTAATATTTGAGATCAGAATTTCATGTTATCTTCCATCAACATTTGCATAATGAGATAATAAGATTAACTTTTGACGTACATGGGACAATCATAGTTCACGGACGTAAACACACATATCCCATAAATTTTTTTGCAATAAAACCAATAAAGATTAATACTGGAAAATCATCTTCCAAATAAACTTTAGAATTTAAATAAATAAATCTAAAAACGTTGCAAGATGAAAACGTTGGCAATAGCTATGTGTACTCACAATAATTGCTATTCCAAACCCTAGTTATCCTTCTTATAACACAAGAATAAATTCTCATCATAAGTTTCCTAGACAAAATAAATTTAAGCAAAAATCGAAAATCATTTCACTTACTTTGAAGACTCTTCTCATATTCCCTATAATCCTCAAGTTCATCTTCGATTAAATCAATCCTGGATTCAAGATTATACATCTTGTCTTCAAGTGTTTTGATGGAGGATTCTAGTTCACTCTTCAACCCCCGTACTTGCTCCAAGACAAGATTCATGGTTAATGAGAGTTTATCAAAATGAGAATCAATAGGATTTCCATCAGAGGATGAATCACGTTTATCTAGATACATCTCATTATCAGAAGAACCAAAACGAACTTTCTTAGAGGGAAAGAGAACAATCCATACATCATCCTCTTTACTGGAAATACTTGAAGAGGACATGCTATAGAAGGTAAATGAAATGCTTGCTTAAGGGAAATAAATCTCTTTAAAAAGAAGAAGAGATGAGATAAATTCCCAAAAATACCTTTGGCGAAAACCCTAACAAAAACTTAAAAGAGATAGGAAAAACCTTCAAATGTTCAGAAACGGTTCTTAGCTTAATAACCAAAGCTAGATCAATTTAAGGAGATACACGAACAAGTCATCAGAAATCTTTTCATATCCCTCTTGGAGAGTATTGTTCTTGTCTAAGGGAAAATAGACAAGAACAATCTTCAAAACTCACATAGGGTAATTTCTCCCGCCTAAAGAACGATCGGGAGGTTTCACAAGAGAGGAGAATGATTTTGTTAAACCTTGTCTCATATTCCTCTTTGTTGAGTGAGAATCCGAAGAGGATATTTTTCTGAACAGACTGTTCATCGATTTTTGCATACTATGAATGGTTCTGAAAATCGCTTTAGAAAATGACATAGATTTCTTATGAGATTTCTTTTTTTTTTTTTCTTCTGAAAACGTGATTTAGAAGAAGTTTTTTTAAGAACCTTTATGCAATCCTTTTTTGGGAAATCATAATTTTTATTCAAGGTATACTTACGATTTTCTGTGAAGTTAACCATGTTTTTCTTATCATGAGAGAGATTAGAACACGACAAGATCATAAGAGTAATATGTTGATTTACTTTGCTAGAACTTATCGAAGAGTATCGATCTTTCTCTTTAACATCACAATTGCGAGAAGTCGCATTTTCTTGCCTTAATATTTTCAGTTGACATTCCAGATTTTCAATATTTTTAATCCAGACTTCCTTTTCGAGTTGAAACTTTCTCTTAATCAAGTAGAGATGTTTGTCAAGAGACCGAATTTTTCTTCTAGAAAAGTTTGATTGTTTAGCATGGAATAATCAGAGTTGTTGGAATAACAAGAGTGATTCTCAGTAAAATAAGTGAGAGAACTTTCACAGACTACTTTCTCCTGACATTAGTCAAGAGTTTACATCCATGCTTCAGTTATCTCACTCACTTCCTTATCGGGAACACCAGAAATGTGATGATCACATTTGTAGCACATGGAAAAAGTTCCATTATCATAGTTTTGTGAACTTTCTTATCCATTTCATTGATTGAGGAAGATTTTTTTACGAGACATTCTTTTTCTTTACCTAAGAGTTTTCTTTAACTGTTGTACACACAGTGAAATAGTAGAATTAAAAGCAATTCTCATCCTTCAGATCAATCAATTTTGGATACAGATAACTTACATCAGAAGTAGCAACGGAATTGAAAATCATTCGAAGTTTTTCTCTTTTACTAAGTTCAAGATCAAAAATCTTTAGCTTTCCTACCAGAAAATTTCTGGACAGAGTATCAAGGTTATTTCCTTCAACGATGGCATCTTTCTTAGAATCGTATTTGGCTGGCAATGATCTGACAATTTTCATCACAATGTCCTTTTCAGGAATAGTCTTACCCAATGCAAAAGATGCATTAACAATTTCAGACACTTTGTGATTAAACTCATCAAATGAATCTTCATAAGCCATACGAAGGTTTTCCCAATCAGAATTTAGGTTTTGAAGCCTAGCTTCCTTTTCAAAAGTATTCCCTTCGAATACAGTTTCTAAGGTATCCAACGCATGTTTAACCGAGTGTACGTAGTCACATGGTGCTGAAGATTTGGAGTAATGGCATGTCAGATAGCATTTAAACCGTCAAAATTTTGCTTTGCAACGAGAATCTCGTTAGGTTCATATCTACCAATATCCTTTGCAATAAAGACACCGTCTACTGTAACCATTGGAGGACTGTATCCATTAACAACATAAACCCATGATTGAAAATCACGTGCTTGAAGAAATGCACGCATAGAAATTTTCCACCATAAGTAGTTCGAGTCATCGAAGACTGTCGGTACGTTTGCTGAGGTAGCACTTCTGTCCATAGAGTCAGATCGGTACAAACACAGACTTATGATGTCTTAAACGTGTTTGCCTGCACTGATACCAATTAAAAAAGCGGGGGTATAATAACCACACCCAATATTTCGTTTAGAAATATGTATGGAAAAACTCCAATATACTTTCAAGAGAATCAACTAGACAATCAGAGTCAATCCTAAGAAAAGTACATCCAAGAGTTATATCTCAATTTCTTAATTCAATCTGAAATCAAGAAAATAGGAATTTGCGAGCCCGATTGAATATAAGAAATCACTTGGACGGTATCAAAAACCAATATCCAAGTGTCAATCAATTTAATCAATAACCAAAGGTTGGATTCACAATTGATTGAACTTACGCAAAACCTGTGATATTTCAATTATATAAACAAATATAATCCGTAAAAAAAATAACATAGACACCAGAAATTTTGTTAAGAGGAAACCGAAAATGCACACCACACTGTATTAAGCTTCTACAGACACTAGCCTACTCCAAGTTAACTTCGGACTGGAATGTAGTTGATCCCTAACTAATCTCACACTGATCAAGGTATAGTCGTGTTGTTTACACCTCTAGAACCACGCCGGATTCTGCGCACTTGATTCCCTTAGTTGATCTCACCCACAATTAAGAGTTGATACGACCCAGAGTCGAAGACTTGATAAACCAATCCGTCTCACACAGAAAAGTCTATTGAATAGATAAACCAAGGCGAACATGAACCAATTGATAAACCGGACTTATATTCCCGAAGAACAACCTAGTAATATCAATCACCTCACAATAATCTTAATCGTATGGTTGCGAAACAAGATAGTGCGGAATCACAAACGATGAGACGAAGATATTTGTGACTACTTTTTATCTTGCCTATCGGAGATTAAATCTCGAGCAAATCTTAGAGAAGATAGTACTCAATCACGATAGAAAACAACAATATCAGAACATGCAACTACAGAGAGAATAGTTGGGTCTGGCTTCACAATCCCAATGAAGTTTTCAAGTCATTAACCTATTGGTTTTGGAAAAACCTAAGGTTAAATGAAAACCTGATTAGACTCAAGATAATATCTTTCAACCGTTAGATAGAACTTAGCTTGTTATACACAAATAAGAAGTGACTTCATTTAGATATGAGTGACCGTACCTAAATGTGTACACCTTGTTGGCTCAACAATAGTTAACCGAAGTTAGCCATATGAACACTTTCATATCAACCATATTCATCTTAACCATAACTAGTTCAAATGACTCAAATGAAACTAGTTCTAGAGTTGTTAAATTGTTTATATTCTCATAGAAGTATACAAGACACAAGTGAAGCAAAATCAATTTTGATTCACTCGAATCAATTCATGAACATTATAACCACGGTTTGCAAAAGATTGCATTCCTTATTATATAAATGTATTATCTCATGAACAAACCAATTTTAGAACATAACTTACTCAAGTATGCAAACGGGTGCGCATACCTAAGTGGCCTGACTAAGTTTGGGTTCGCCTGTATGCGAAAGGGTACGCATACCTTCCAAACTCAGTTGAATTTCCAGAACTTAAAACTCACGCCAATACGCATTGATGAGTGCTAAAAAGTGCATATTTCTATATATTTTTCTTGGCATTTAACTCATCTTTTGTGCATTAATTCTACATTTTATCCCATATTCTGTATTTTCATTGTTTTCAAGAATAAATATTTTTATTAATTAATTTTGCATTTTTAGGTTGTAAATAAAGTTTGGATGAATTATGGAGCAAAAAGAGCAGAAAAGTGGTGGAAGCCAAGAGAATCACACAAGGAAGCCGCGAAGAATGTTGTGCGCAAGACCAAAAGGCTAGAACTGGGCTTGAAGAGGAATAATTGTTCTTAAAGAAGATATGGGCTTGGCATACCCAAGGCCCAAAACCCTCACCCAAACCCATTTCCAATATCCATACCCGCCTTCATCTTCAGCCGTCAGATTGGATCATCTCAGCATCCTACGGTCGTTTCATCATAGTGCATCAAAATCTGAAACTCCTTTCAAACACTATAGCACCTAACTCCATCTTGAGCCGTCAATTTCGTTGTACTTCCGCATCCAACGGTCGCTCCTCGCTTCCTTCCATCTCGCCGTTAGATCGATCCACCATCTCCACATCCCACGTCTCATCCTCGCTGTGCATCAACATTTGTTGTCCCCGACACACACCATAGTACCAAACACCTACATCCCAAGTCGAGCAGCAAACCAAACACTCCCTTCTTCCCAAAACTATCGGTCTCATCTTCTCCCTCACCTCTGCAGAACCACCACTCCCTGCCACCACCTTCTCCACTGCCTCAGCCACCTGCCACAGCTACCATCACCATCCTACCACTCTAACAACCAAAACCCATCATTACCCTAGCCTTCTACCCATCTATTTCATCAATCTCTCATCTTTTCTATCTCTGAAACCCTAGGTGAGAGATTGATGAATTAGGTCGAGTTAGAAACGCAATTGGAAGGCATGGAGAGGAGCAGGAGAGTCAGAGAAGAAATCGGTCGACCTTCTTGAGTGATTTGTCACGTCAAATTAGGTAAAGTCGAACCCTAATTTCAACTGTTATTTGGGAATTTGGGGAAACCCTAAATTGATAAATTGGGTATAAATATGATGTGTGGGTGTGTGTTGTAACCATGCCTGGGATAGCCAGAGCTTCACCCAAGAGGACTGGACTAGCCAGTTCCTCAACTGTGTTATTTTCAATTGTTTTGCACTGTCAATTATGTTCATGATGTTTTAATTCCATATGCTAGGGTTTAGATGAAGCTCTAGTTTGTTACTAGTTATTCCTGTTAATGGCAGTAACCTTGTTGTGCTTAATTGTTTTAGAATAAAATTCAATCTTAGGACTTCAGTACTTTACTTTCACAGTGTATGCCATGTATCCATTGTAGTTAGAATAATATTGTGCTGAAGAACTACAACTCATACTTAATCCCATATATTGATCTTTTGATTAGTTGTTCCCTGAAGAGACAGTTAATGCTTAGGAGAAATACCTTAGTTGTGATTGAATCATTCATATCAAGGTGACCTTAGATATACAGAGGATTGACATCCCTTTTTTTATCAGATATAAGGACAAGGTTAGTGTTATGAGCAGAATAACTAGTGTAAGTTAGTGGTGGACTCAAAGGCCCTAGTACCATTCTCATCATTTGCTCTATTTACTTTCTTTGCATATTACTTTACTGTTTCTGCCTTTGTTTCTTTATCACTGCCTTTGGCTCACTGCCACTGAAGTTCACATTCTTGTTTACTGTCACTGCTTAGTTTAGAATAGTTTAGGAAACTTCAACTTACACACACAAGTCTCTGTGGATCGACTCGCACTTGCAAACACTACATCACGACACCGTGCACTTGCGGTTATAACATGTAGGCTTCTTATTCTCTTATTTTACACACATTCCCAAGCCTACCAAGTTTTTGGCGCCATTGCCGGGGACTTGCTGCTGTGTAGTGAAGTTGTTCCTTTTACTTTGCTATTTTATGTTTTAGTGTAACTTAGTGTAGATTAATTGTAACTTTAGCTGCTATATCTTAGTACCACCTGTAACTTAGTGTAGCTATATTAGTATAACTGTTTTAATGTAACTTAGCTGTTTTAGCTGTAATTTAGTTTAGTTTAGTATAACTGTTTGTAGCTTAGTGTAACTGTTTTAGCTGTAACTTAACTTAGCTATATTAGTGTAACTGTCTTTACCTGTAACTTAGCTGTAACTTTAGAATGTAACTGTAGTTCTGCATCTCCTACATCTGCATACCTGCATCATCTGCATTTTAGCTGTGCATTCATCTTGCATTTGCATCTGTGTCTGCCATCATAACTTGCATTTCTGCAACCTTGCTGCATCTGTAGCATTGCCATGTGGCTTTGCTCATTGCACCTGTAGCCTAGCACCTGTAGCCTCATAAACCATGCATCTACAGCTGCAAACTGCACTGCTTTATGCAGTTTTCCATTTTTCCCTGCCTTTTCTGTGTACTGATCACACACAATGAGTGTCAGGTAGTTGGTGCTGCTGCTGCCTATATGTTGTGTTGATGCTGAGGTGCTAAGCTGAGTTTGTGCTGCTGTTGTAGTTGGTGCTTCTGTTGTTGCCTGTTGCTGCTGTTGCTCTCTGCTACTGCTGCTGCTGCCTGTCTGCTCGGGTACTGCTGCTGTTGTGTTACTGTTACCTGCTGAACTTTTGCTACAGCCAGCCTCTGGTACTGCTGCTGTTTGCCTCTTGCTGCTGCTATGCTGCTGGAAAAGAACCAAGCCCAACGGGGCTGTGCAACTAAAAGCCATCTGGGCTTCCCTTTAGAGTGTAAGCCTAAACCCAATTTGTGGGCTTGTTCCAATTATTTTTAGGCTTGCTTTAGACTGTTTTTAGGCTTGTAAATTTTAAACATCTGAACTGTGGGTTAAACCCAGTTCATTGGGTTTGTGTTTCTTCTCCCACTAAAACTCTCTGGCCTTTGAAAACTTGTTTTGAAAACTTTGTAACCCAACTGCAAATTTAAAATTTTGGAATTGTGGGCTTGAAACCCAAGATAAGATTTGTTTTTAAACTGAGGGATTAAGCCCATTTGAAAGTTAAATCTGCATTGTGGGCTTAACCAAAAGTCAATTTTTAAGCCCAAGTGGGCCTAGTCTTTTCGGCTAACTGAGAGCCCAACAATCAAAAAAACTCGCAGTGGGCCTCGTCTCACTGATTTTAACTCGTTAGCTGGGCTTCGTCCAAACTTCTCAGCTGGGACGTGCATCCTCCATCAATGTGGGCTTTGCTCCCTTTAAAGTTTCTTTCTCCCTAAAAACCAAAAAGTTTCTTTCTCCCATAAAAACCAAAGTTTTCCAAATGTTTCCCTAAAAACCAAAAATTTTCTTTTTCCCATTAAAAACCAAATGTCCCATTTAAAACCAAAAATTCCCAAATGGGCTTTACCTTTAAAGTCTAAAACCAAAATTTTGGGCTTACCTTTTTTCTCAAAGTATGGGCCTTGCTTCTTTGTGATTTGTGTGGTTGTTAAACAAAACATGTCTGGATTTTGGTCTGCTTCGGGGAGTGGAAACAAAACACTTAGAGAACTTGCTTACGGGCCAGATTCACATTGTGATCCTCCCCCATTTCATAATGTCAATAGTTATAGGGATTATTATTATGAACCTTTTCAAGGTCATGAGCCTCAATTTGCAAACCCTAATGACTATTCGCACATGTATCAACCTAGCCAACCTGAAATGCATGCTTGTACCTTATGTGGTGGTTTAGACCACACGGATGAATATTGTGATATTTTGCATGAATTTAGGCAATCTAGAGGATACCATGAAAATCCAAATTATGAAATGCCCACATATTATGAGGCTGGTAGTCATTGGGACCATAATCAACCTTTCCAAGGTTGCGATCAGTATTTTATAGATTCCGATGACCATGCACACATGTACCAATCACCACCACAATTTGAACAGGAAGAATTTTGTACTCCCATGAATTTAGACTCCACCATAGAAGCTCTCAGACTCAGTGAACAAAATTCTGCTAGATCTATATCACGAATTCAGGCGCATTTAGATCAGATTTTGCATCACCTACAAAATGAGGAAATTCATGAGGAAATGTATGTTGTCCCTAATGTAGTGTCTAGTCCCATTCATTTAAGTGATGTTGAATATGAACCTAATTTAGAGGAACATGAATTGACTAAGGACACCACCACTGTTAATGAGGACCAATATGCATGCTACCATGATGATGATTATGATGATATGTTAGAAGAACATGAAAATATTGTGGAACCTGTTGGTTCAATAACATATGGATTCTCGCCCTCGACTTTCATGAATGTTTTTTTTTCTAGTAATCATTGTAATTCATATGATTTTGATATTGACATGGGATTCGTCCAATTATTCTGTGAATATGAACATGACATAGGAGAAGTTGAATCTTCTGTAGACACTAATGTTATTATGCATGAAAATGAATTTGATGTGTCTGATTCCTTTCCTAAGTCACAAAATGTTTTTTCTTCTGGTGTAGATTTGAGTACTTCGGACAATCATGATACCGATTTAGGTCTTGATGTTTTGTTCGATGAATGTGAGCATGATTTACCAATTTCTGATTTAGGGGAAGTATGTGTTGGTACTATTGATCTTATCCATGAAAATAACTTAGAAGTACCAACTTTCTTACCTAAATCGAATATTGAGATTATTCCACTCAACCTAGATTTGGTTTGTAACAAAACTTTTAAACCAACTTTTCTGAAAATTCCCAACCTAGGATTGGACTGTGTGCCTCCCAAGTCCTTTTGGACTATTTTGCATCAAAATACAATACTTTTAAGGAGCCACAATTGGAATACATTTCTTTGCCCATCCCGCAAAAAGTCCATTTTGAATTAGACCTTTTGAATCCTACACCCCTAAAATTGAAAGATTTTGTGCTAAAAATTAAACCTGTTGAAAAATATAGGTTTGGGGGTGATTCATTGGGTTTTTCACTCTCACTTTTATTTCAGTCCAATTTTTGTTGTTTGAAACTGTCTATGTTTCAACACTTTGTCTTTTGGGTTGATCCTCAACTCTTTAGACTGTATGTATATAGTGAATTGTTTGTATATAATCTGGTAGGTAATGTTTAGTGGAATCATATGTTTCTTGTATATATTGTGCTAACCCAATGTGAATTCAGTTGATTTACTGTTGGGTTTTGCCTTGAATAATGGAGTTCAAAACTTGCTTTCACCAATATCCAGTAATCTCTTTCCTTTTTCTACACTTAACATCGTTCTCATGGTATGTGTTATAATCATGTTTATCTTTTGAAACATTGAGGACAATGTTTAGTTTAGGTTTGGGGGTGAAAAGTAGATACTTTGATAACATGATATAATCGAAAAATAGAACTCTTTCTTTTTGAAAAAAAAATGAAAAATGAAAAAAAAAAAAATAGAAACTGATAAAAACATAAAAATGGAGCTCATTTACCTTGAAATGTTGACTCTTGTGCATGTATGTAAACATAAGGATTCTTAGTCTATATATTTAGGCACCCTGATTCTAGCACAATTCACATAGTGATAAGAAACTTGCACGCGCACGATCTACCAATACATGTATAGCCTCATCCTTGAGGTGTTCTATCGGAAGTCACGTTTTCCAATCACTTTAGAATACTGAACGAAACTTGACTAGCTTGTTCTTTGGTTGGTTGGGATAGAAGGTGGAGGTTACGTTAAGAAAAACAACCATCGAATTTAACTGGGTGCATCAAAAAGGGCTACCTCTTGCTAAGTGTCATGTAATTTTTTGTTTCCTTTTGTATATGTATCAAAAGTGTTACCATGTTAAAAAAAAAAGAAAGAAAAAAAAATCAAGTATTTATCAATTCCATCCTCTCTTGTTCCAAAAATAAAAAAGAGTAGTCAATGTAAATAAGAGTCATGTAAAGAGTCATCTTTTGTGTTTTTGTGTTATAAGCAAGGAAGGGTGTATGCCATTGATGTACAACGCGAGTAATTGTGAAATACCTCCAACTCATTCACAATTCTCGTAAAGTCCGGACAGCTAGCTAGATTTCGACCCCGGTTCTTAGCCTGAGAAACTATCTCTTGGTAATTAGTAGTCATAACATCCGATCTTTCTTTACACATGTGTAGATACACTTTACACTCTTATCACATGTCTTTATTTGTTATCAGTGCTAGGATTGTGCCTTTGAAAGCTAGATTGACATATCCATTTTGCTGTGAGCTTAAACTGTCTTGCACATGTCACATTTCATGGAATCTGAGCTTATATTTTGTCCTAGAACTTTGTAGGTACGTTCTAAGCAAACCTTCACGAGACTTCAACTCGTCCACTAGGGACACTTAGTGGTTTAAAAGGCTTAGTGCATACGCTAAATGCATTTGAGAGACCAACGACAGTGGTATAGGTAGGATTTCCTTAGTTTTGTTTTACTTGAGGACAAGTAAAATTCAGGTTTGGGGGTATTTGATGAGTGCTAAAAAGTGTATATTTCTATATATTTTTCTTGGCATTTAACTCATCTTTTGTGCATTAATTCTACATTTTATCCCATATTCTGTATTTTCATTGTTTTCAAGAATAAATATTTTTATTAATTAATTTTGCATTTTTAGGTTGTAAATAAAGTTTGGATGAATTACGGAGCAAAAAGAGCAGAAAAGTGGTGGAAGCCAAGAGGAATCACACAAGGAAGCCGCGAAGAATGTTGTGCGCAAAACAAAAAGGCTAGAACTGGGCTTGAAGAGGAAGAATTGTTCTTAAAGAAGATATGGGCTTGGCATACCCAAGGCCCAAACCCCTCACCCAAACCCATTTCCAATATCCATACCCGCCTTCATCTTCAGCCGTCAGATTGGATCATCTCAGCATCCTACGGTCGTTTCATCATAGTGCATCAAAATCTGAAGCTCCTGTCAAACACTATAGCACCTAACTCCATCTTGAGCCGTCAATTTCGTTGTACTTCCGCATCCAACGGTCGCTCCTCGCTTCCTTCCATCTCGCCGTTAGATCGATCCACCGTCTCCACATCCCACGTCTCATCCTCGCTGTGCATCAACATTTGCTGTCCCCGACACACACCATAGTACCAAACACCTACATCCCAAGTCGAGCAGCAAACCAAACACTCCCTTCTTCCAAAAACCATCGATATCATATTCTCCCTCACCTCTGCAGAACCACCACTCCCTGCCACCACCTTCTCCACTGCCTCAGCCACCTTCCACAGCTACCATCACCATCCTACCACTCTAACAACCAAAACCCATCATTACCCTAGCCTTCTACCCATATATTTCATCAATCTCTCCTCTTTTCTATCTCTGAAACCCTAGGTGAGAGATTGATGAATTAGGTCGAGTTAGAAACGCAATTGGAAGGCATGGAGAGGAGCAGGAGAGTCAGAGAATAAATCGGTCGACCTTCTTGAGTGATTTGTCACGTCAAATTAGGTAAAGTCGAACCCTAATTTCAACTGTTGAATTTGGGAATTTGGGGAAACCCTAAATTGATAAATTGGGTATGAATATGATGTGTGGGTGTGTGTTGTAACCATGCCTGGGATAGCCAGAGCTTCACCCAAGAGGACTGGACTAGCCAGTTCCTCAACTGTGTTATTTTCAATTGTTTTGCACTGTCAATTATGTTCATGATGTTTTAATTCCATCTGTTAGGGTTTAGATGAAGCTCTAGTTTGTTACTAGTTATTCCTGTTAATGGCAGTAACCTTGTTGTGCTTAATTGTTTTAGAATAAAATTCAATCTTAGGACTTCAGTACTTTACTTTCACAGTGTATTCCATGTATCCATTGTAGTTAGAATAATATTGTGCTGAAGAACTACAACTCATACTTAATCCCATATATTGATCTTTTGATTAGTTGTTCCCTGAAGAGACAGTTAATGCTTAGGAGAAATACCTTAGTTGTGATTGAATCATTCATATCAAGGTGACCTTAGATATACAGAGGATTGACATCCCTTTTGTTATCATATATAAGGACAAGGTTAGTGTTATGAGCAGAATAACTAGTGTAAGTTAGTGGTGGACTCAAAGGCCCTAGTACCATTCTCATCATTTGCTCTATTTACTTTCTTTGCATATTACTTTACTGTTTCTGCCTTTGTTTCTTTATCACTGCCTTTGGCTCACTGCCACTGAAGTTCACATTCTTGTTTACTGTCACTGCTTAGTTTAGAATAGTTTAGGAAACTTCAACTTACACACACAAGTCTTTGTGGATCGATTCGCACTTGCACACACTACATCACGACACCGTGCACTTGCGGTTATAACATGTAGGCTTCTTATTCTCTTATGTTACACACATTCCCAAGCCTACCACGCATACCGGTATGCATATTAAGTTCCCGGACTTTCATTAACCAACCAGCATGCATACGGGTATGCATACTATGGTTCCCGGACTTGGAATAACTTGCAACAGTTAGCATACAAGTACATATATCGTGTTATATCCAATCATGGTTATTTTTTCTAAACTCCCATTTCAATCATTGAAACATTCTTGGAAGACGACAATAGCTGTCTCACACAAACTATTAGCTTCAAAGCAATTTTTAAGTGATCGAATAATCAATACGAAACATTTCGAGTCTACATCAAATGACTGTCTAACACAAATCATGTAAGATGTTACAAGGAGATTTTCGTATGATCATCTTTTGACTTTCGTCAAGAATATAGGATGAACTTGGTTAAAGCGAAAGCTTACCAACACATATTTCGAGAAATATGTAAGCGAGTTAAAGTCAGCTCGGAATATCAAATGTGTATAATCGAAGGCTATATATCTATACGACTTTTGTATCAAATAGGAGATAGAGTAGATAGACTTTTGAGTGATAGATAAGTTCAAGTCTCCACATACCTTTTGTTGATGAAGTTCCACAAGCTCCCCTTAGTAGTTCTTCGTCTTCAATCGATGAACGCCGTGAAGTCTAATGCTCAACGACACTTACTTTCCTAATATGAGACTTAGCTGTAAGTAGACTAGAAATCAAGACTTATAATTTTGGCAACTAAACTTGACAAAAAAGCTTGAGATAACAACGCTTGCGAGTTCGACCGAGCAGTGCTCTAATAGTATTGATACATGAAACCAAATGATAAAAATCACCAAATGTTTGGTGAATCATATTTGGGGGAATGATATGAATTAATAGACCATGATAACATCTGAAGGCTTGGGGAGAGGAATGCTCATTATTTGGGATGACGAGAAACTTGAATGCTTAGATGAAGTCATCTCATCCAACACCATAAGTCATAAATTCAAAAACAAGAAAGATCAATTTGTTTGGACACTTTCCAATGTGTATTATCCATGCATTGATGATGAAAAAAAGGAATGTTAGGAGGAATTAGATCGTCTAGTTGGATGGAGAAGTGAAGCATGGTGCATAGCTGGGGATTTTAACGTAGTAAAAAGGAACTGGGAGAGAAACAAAAATGGTAGCTAAAGTCTTGGAAAAAGGTTATTCAATGAATTCATGGAACAACATGAACTCATAGATCTCCCAATGAGGGGTAGCATATACTCTTGGTCCAACATGAAGGAAGACCCAATTTTATGCATATTGGATAGGTTTATCATATCTCCACAGTTCGAAGAAAGATACACCAATGTGGCTCAAACTCTACTATCCAGAAATGTTTCGATTACTCCCCAATTCTACTCACAACAGGTAAGGTGCATGCATCCAATCTTCCTTTTAGACTTGAAATATTCTGGTTATACAATAAAAAATTTCTGCAAAACTTGAGTGTATGATGGAACACAATGAAGTCCACTGTATCTCCTAGCTTCATATTTGTTAAAAAGATACAAAACTTAAAAAATTTCATTGAGAGATGGGCTAGGGAGAATTATGGAGAGATAAGTGCGCAGAAGAAACGTCTGATTCTGAAAAGTGATGAGCTAAACTTGAAAAAAGAAACTAGTAAACTTGAGACTGAGGAGTTTGCTGAAAGAGCTCAATGGAAACAACAACTCAAGTACATAAGAGTGGATGAATTCAAAAAATTGCTCTCAAGATCTAAAACCAATCAACTCAAAAATGGAAAGAAGAACACCAAATACTTGCACCAACTAGCAAGTGACAAAAAATGAGAAATACTATTCACAAGTTAGTGATTCTAGGAGAGGACAACTTCAATCAACAGGATATAAAGAAAACCTTCAATGAGTACTTCTAAAGTCTATTTACAGAACATCATGACTATAGACCTCAACTTGATGATTCAGATTTTCCTAAAATCTCAAGAATAAGTTTGGATTGAAAGGCATTTTAATAAAGATGAAATCTGGAATGCTATAAAGAAAACAGTGGCAATAACAAAACTCCAGGACCTGATAAGCTCCCCATAGAATTTTTAAAATTGGCTTGGACAGTCATAAATTCGGAGCTAACTGAAGTGGTTCAAGAATTTGCTGAGTCTGAAAAACTGGATTGGAGAATGAACCTATCCTTCATTACTCTCATTCCTAAGAAGGAAGAAGCAAGTATTCCACATCACTTTAGACCAATTATCTTGGTGGGAGGAGTTTATAAAATAATACTCCTTCCGTCCCACTATTAGTTGACCTACTTTATAACTAAATTTAGTTATAAAGTAGGTAAACTAATAGTGGGACAGAGGTAGTATCTAAAATGCTAGCAGCTAGATTCAAAACTATAATTCCTAAATTGATCAGTGAGCACCAAGGAGCATTCATACATGGGATACAAATTCAAGATGGGATTCTCATTGCAGGGGAGCTGTTAGATGCAAGGATAAAATCCAAAAAGCTTGGAATCCTATGTAAGTTGGACATTGAAAAAGCTTTCGATTATGTTAACTGGTTTTGTCTAGATCACATCTTGAAATCAGCTGGTTTTGGGGAGAAATGAAGGATTTGGATGTATTAGTGTATCTCATCTACTCAGTCATCTATTCTGGTGAATGGCACTCCTTCAAACAAGTTTAAGCATAAAAAAGCCTCATACAAGGAGATTCTGTCTCTCCATTTCTATTCATACTTGTCGCTGAGGTGCTTACAAGAATACTAAAAAATGAGATAAAATACTTCATATGATCACAAGTTTCAAAGTCTCTGATGAGCACAAGATAACCTACCTCCAGTTTGCAGATGATATACTCATCTTCTTGAATGCATAGGAAAAAGAAGTGGAGCATTTACTCATGATTCTCCAGATATATGAGGCAATCACATGACTTAAGGTTAACTTAGAGAAAAGTTCTGTGATAAGCATTGGTGCAGATAAAAAAATAAATGACGTAGAAAAAATTATTTGATGTCAGAAGGAATTTTTCCATTTTAAATACCTAGGAAATCAACAAGGAGATACCAGAAAACAAACTAGTATTGGGGGGGGGGGGGGGATTCTAGACAAATTCAAAGCATGATTGAGCTCATTAATAGTGCTCTTGCAAGCCTCCCAGGATACTTTATTTCCCTCATCTCCATGTCAGTTTAAATTGAGAAAAAGATGATAAAACACATGAGAGATTTTCTTTGGGGTGCCTCTGCAGAAAGAAGGAAGATTTGCTGGATAGGTTGGGGGAGAGTGTGTAAGCCTAAAAAGTTTATAGGAATGGGCATAAGAAACGTTAGAGCTACAATTTATGATTGCTAAATGGGGATGGAAATATTCTCAGGAAAAGATGCTCTCTGGAGGAAGCTCATTCAGCACAACATTAAGTCTGACAAATATGACATATTCCCTAAAAGATTTAATTCTATTTATGGGAGAGGATATTGGAAAGGAATTGATCAGGAAAATGGTCTCTTCCAATGGAATTCCAGGGTTAAGCTAGGTGATGGAAAAAACTTAAAATTCTGGTCAGACCCATGGAAATCTCAAATCCCTTTCTGTACAACACACAAGAAAGCATTTAAAGCTGTTACCGGCAAGAATGACAAAGTAGTAGATTTTCTGCATAATGGGACTTGGAGACTGCAACTCTCTCAAGATTCAGATGATGAGACTAAAGATGAGCTTGAAGGTCTCTTAATGCTGATTGGTGATCCTCCTTCCTTTGAAGAATTCCCTGACACATTATCCTCTAGCTACACAGTGAAAGAAGGATATAACTGGCTTATGCAACAAAAACATGGAGGATGAGAGGATTTTAAATATATATGGAACAAAAAAATTTCCCCCAAAAGCTTAACTTCTGTGTGGCTTGCAATCCAAATTGCAACACTCATAATGGATAATTTAAATAAGAGAGGTTGTCAGATCCAGGATACTCAGAAGAGGAAGAAGTTAATCATATCTTGTTAAGGTGTCCTTTTGCAAAGTTTTGGAAACACTTCTCGTTCTCCACGGAGGCTGACTGGATCCATAAAGATGGGATGGAAGAACAATTCAAATCTTAGCATGCTTCCAAATGTAAAAAAAAAAACTTGCAAAAAAGGTCTGGTATACTCTCTCTTTCGCTATTGCATGAGCTTTGTGGAAAGAAATGAATGGAAGAGTAATGGCTAAGAAGATTGGCTGAGACAAAGAGATGGTGATTATCGAAATCAAAAGGATAATCTACAACTGGGGAGAACAGTATTCATGGTTTTGTGTCATAAGTTTCAGGGATCTCTTCTATAATTGGAAGACTGCTTTGGATAACGGTTAACTCTGTAACTGTCTCTTGCTTCTGGTGGGCTTTTCCTACTTATTCCAACTGTTGTTTATATTTGGCGTTTTTGCCTGGATTTTTCATTTTAACAAAATCTTACTCTTTTAAATAAAAATAAAAAAATAATTAACCTTTGATAAAAAAAAATAAAATCAAAAAAGATTTAATAATAATTAAATTAGGTTAAAAATAAAAATGATTTTCAATTTGGATTAGTTTAGGTTTAGGTTTTAAATTTAGGTGAAGGGCATTTAAGTAATTTAAAATAATTAAAGGTACTTTGTAATCTACTCATTGTTAGGACGCCCCTTATAAATCCACTATAGATAGGAAAATGATTTTGTATGCCTCAAAACAGGTTTCTTAATTAGCGGAAGATACAAATAAACTGAGCCCATATGGTTGCTCAGGCCCAGTACTAAAATGGTTAGTGTTGGTTGCGCAACAATGCGAAAACTGATAACAAATTACACACTCGCTCACTTTGTTCTTCTCAGTGGTGTTCGGTAGATAGACAAATATGATGTTTTTCAGAGTCAACTCACTCTTCTCCTCCATAAATCCAAACTCATTTGTCAATAAACAGATAACCTTGATTTCAGTAGAAAGAGTAACTGAGTATATTCTGATATAGAGGAAGAGGAATTCATGGAGACACCAAAAATAATGAACTTTGGTGGTTCTTTGCCTGTACCTAGTGTTCAGGAATTGGCCAAACAATCACCTGCAGAGATCCCAGCTAGGTACAGACGCAATGATCTGGAGTAATAATAAATTGCTCACGATCAGAAAAAAATAAACTACAGGTAATTGCTCAGGAATAGGCACCTTGGGCTCATTATTGGTGAGGTGCCCCTGAACGCCTTTGAGGGCGCCTCGCTTGCCTTTGGCAGCAACATTTTGTTTTAATTAGTTATGGCCTGGATTTTGAGTAGTATAGCAGCAACTCTTTTTTATACTGTATGATTTAGAAGTAATGAGAGTTCTATGAATGTAGGTGGTAAATCATGGAGTTGACAATGTATTGGTAGAGAAAGTAAAATCAAGATTTCTTCAATTTCCCTTTGGATGAGAAAATGAATTTTTGCCAGGAAGGAGATCTGGAAGGATATGGACAAGCCTTTGCTCATTCAGAAGACCAAAAGCTTGATTGGGCAGATATGTTTTACATTCTCACTCTCGCCCAACACCTGAGGAAATCTAGGCTATTTCCCAAACTTCCACCAGCTCTCAGGTTACTTTTATGTCTCATTTGCTTCCTAGAATGTGATTGCATTCCTATAATTTCATGCACCATTCAAGCGAATGTGAACATGTCAAGCTTTTTGGCTTGTGTGCATATGATCCTATAACTGGCTGGTTCATCTCTTTATGCAGGAGAGGCTATCAGTTGCAACATATCATAGCCCTAAAGTAGGTACCAGAATAGGTCCGATACTCGGCATGACCACACACCAGAGACACCTGCCTTGTTCAAAACAATTCCATATGAGGATTATGTAAAGAAATTCTTTTCTCGTGAACTCGACGGAAAAGACTCCACGAGGATAGATGATGGTGATAATGATAACAAAGCTACATGATTGCTGCCACAGTTGTGCACTGAATGAATTAAGTTGCTTGCCTGAAGTAAAAGGGTCATTTCAGAGGTTTCAGTGTGCTAAGAAATCAATTCACGAATAGGTGCGCCACTCCGGCGCTTACAATGTTAACTCATACCATCTATGAGCAATTGGTGTTTTATTTAATAAGTTCTGAATGTAAAATTTTCTGCATTGATCTAAGCTGGAGCTTCATGTATACTAATAATAATACTGAGGATTACATAGTCCACAATTCCAACAATATTATAACAATTCCGAGTTTTACAAGAAGAGTTTTTAAGTGTTTTGCTTGTTTCTTCCTGTATAAGAAATTTATAGAAAATTACAACATAGTAGTAGGTAGGAAATTCTTGAATCATTTCCCTCCGGATTCTGTAACTAAAAAGAAACAAAAAATTTCTTACAAAAGAATTTTGAAACTAAAATGAAAATAATCAAATGCAGAAAACAACTAAACCAATCTATCTACACCTTTTCACCTCCTCCAAAGAGTAATTCTTTTTACTCCCTGTAAGATAGAGCCTCTTTTTCTCAATACCGGAGAGGAATGAGAATTAGAAACAGTAACAACAGTTATACAGACTCTTACTATCTTCGTGTCTTGTGGGGCATCCATCCACCACTGCCTGGCTATGTTTAAAGTTTAAACGAGTCTGTTTTAGCTTTCTAATACCTTTTTACTCTTCTTTCTGATAACTCACTCAACTTGTTCACCAATTAGATCGAGACCCACTAGTAAAAATGCTATTCCTTGAAAAAGTAGGAAATAGAAATGTATACCCTGTGCAGATAGCAAACTCCTTGCAGCCGCAGTTAGAAGAAGGAAGGCAAGAGCAAGCTCCTTGGTGTATATTCTGTTGTGCTTCTTTTTCTTAGCATCCTTCTGCTCTTGTTTACGAGTTTCCTCTTTACCCAATGCATCCAGATTGGGTACTGAATTTCCTCGCTGTTGATGCTGTTTTGGTGCTTCTTTCTCAAGCAAAGCAAGAAGATCACCTTCGGAAGAACGGCCTGATTTCTTAGTGACCACCCATTCATGAGCACTGGCTAGCTGGAAAAGGCCGGAGATCATAGCATTGAACTTTGTTACTGACATAGTGTTCTCGAATAGGAGGTATGGGACTATAAAGGGGAAGGATTTAGGTGCTGGCAAGATGTTGAGGAATGACATGGTGGCTGGGATGTAACAGACAACCCAAGATGGAAGCTCGGCTTCTGGGATGAACATGGTCATTGGTAGAATAATGCAGAATAGAGTAAAAGAATAGAAGGGGAGAATCAATTTCCTCAGTAAAAAGAAGAGGAAAATTAGGTTGGATTTCTTCCAAAAGCTTATCTGCATCAAATCCAACAAGTAGAATGTTAGCAATATGAGGTTGATAATTCGTTGACATGATTAATCTCAAACTACAACAACTCGAGCAGAATTTACTGTCAAACAATCACTTTTTAAACAAAACTGAACTGTCGGAGAAAAAGGTGCTACAGGGCGCATGAGAGATTAATGGTCCGCGGATTGAGCATGGACTGTGACTTGACTGATAACACATCATTCTTACGGTTTGGGCATATCAGCCTTACCCTAGGGTGAAAGAGGTCTAGCATATTTGGAAGATCCTAACACTAACCCTATCATTTTAACCTGCAGTCTAGGTTATCCTTGCTTGATTAGATTCAAGAATTTATATACCTTGGCTTTAATAATGTCAGGGAAGCAGAGGCGAAACAACTGCATGGGACCAGAATGCCAACGGTGTTGCTGTTTCCTATAAGCTTCATACGATTCTGGTATTTCACATTGACACTAGAGAGAGATAAAACAACAGAAATGATTAGTAATATGCCCGTAAGGAATTATCCAAAGAGTGATTTACATTTGAAACTTAGTATAATAAGATTGTAATATACCTCAACGTCGTTAAGGAAGATAAACTTCCAACCATGGAGATGAGCCCGGACAGCAATGTCCATGTCCTCGACTGTGGTCCTTTCCATCCACCCTCCAACGTCTTCCAATGCCTTGATCCTCCAAACACCAGCAGTTCCATTGAACCCAAAGAAATTTAAGAAATGCCCATTTACTTGTTGTTCCACTTCAAAATGGAACGCCAAGTTAATGTTCTGTAATCTAGTGAGCAAATTTTCATCTTTGTTTACAAATGACCACCTTGCCTGAACCAATCCAATTTCATCATTATCCTGTGACACAAGAAGTTTCAACACAATTAGAGCGGGCAAAACCAAGCCTTCATAATTGAGGCAACTCAAGAAACTGCCGGAAACAAAAAACACAATCCATCAAGTACACAACCAATTCTATACCTGAAAATGTGGGACAGTCAACTTCAGAAAATCTGGGGTTGGCTGAAAATCAGCATCAAAGATGGTGACAAATTCATAATTCTTGACATAGCTGCAATTCATAGCAGACTTGAGATTTCCAGCCTTATATCCATCTCTAAGAACCCGATGCCTGTAAATGATGTTTGCACCCTGGTGCTGCCATTTGTAAACTTCCTCTTTGATCAGCACTTGGGTTGCAGTGTCATCAGAATCATCCAAAACTTGAATAAGCATTTTCTCCTTGGGCCAATCTATATTGCAGACAGCCCTAATAGATTGCTGATAAACCTAATAACAAATTTAAAGAAAATAAAGTCAGACCAAAATCTCTATCAAAAACTAAATTACAAGCACAAACACTTGGATCTTAGCAATACACCTCATAAATTAAGGAGATCTAGTGAATCAAATCAAATAACTAGAACTGGAAAATCATGTCACAAAATTCATAAAGCAAAAAAATGAAAATTTGTAAAAAAAAAATTACCTCCTTTTCATTGCACATAGGGATCTGAATGAGAACCATTGGGAAGTAAGTGTTATCACCTGATTCAACATCTTCAATCCTAGTTGTTTGTCTAGGAACAGGTTTGATCCTCTTAATTTTGATCCAGAAACAACCCAAACAGAGAATCAATCGATCTAAACTCTGTATAAGAAACAATACTATACAGAAATTGGCTAAGAATTGAAGAGGTGGAGCAAGATATTGAACTCTAACAAAAACCCATCCAGAATAAATTGAATCAAACAGTCCTTTAACTCCATAAGAACCACTTTCCATGAGATATTCCAACTGTAATTGAGGTGAACCCAAATGCCATCCTTTAAAATAAGCAGCAATCTCAAACCCTAATAATACTACTGATAACCATAAGAAGACTTTGATGAAGAAATAAAACCTTCTTCTCACAGCTTGGTTCTCAATGATACCACCGCCTCCGATCTCATTAGACGAATCTGAATCAGTTCTACCTGAAGCAACCCGGCGTTGAATCGCACCGACAAAATTAAAAGTAGCGGAAGCTAATGAAGTTAAACATCCAGCAGCTTTATGAGCTTTAAGAAGAAGAACCCATGTTAGTTGTTTAGCATTTTTTCCTCTTCCTTTTTTATCACCAGTACGACGGCGATGATGATGGTGATTTTGTTCTCCTGGTAGCATATCATCATCAGAAGTTGGTTCTATCTCAAGCATAGACCAATTAGGGTTCTCCATTTTTACCACAACTGGAGTTCCTTTATTACTATCATTTGACCACCAATCAAATGAAGGTGCCATCTTTCTTTTTCTTTTTTCTCAACAATCACCAAGAATGGAAAGAAAAAAAACTAAATTTATTTAAACCCTTTGTTTGGAAGGTTCAAATAACTACTAAAATTATTGGAAACCCACAACTCTATTTGATCTCATTGTCAGAGAAGAAGAAGAAGAAGAAGAAGAAGAAGAAGAAGAAGAAGAAGAAGTACAAGAAGAAGGAAACAAAATGAAAAGAGAAGAAAGAGTGAATGGAGAAGAGTATGTAGAAGAGACAGACAGAGAGTGAGAGATATCAGACTAATTCATAAGATTTTTTTTTCAGAAGATATAAATTGAGAGAGGAGGACCGAAACAGCTCAACACGTCTTAAGAGATAGATTAATAAAGTAATGAAGATGAAGAAGAAGAAGAAAATTATGTTTTGATATTATAAGGAGGAAAAAACAACAAGTTAAAAACAGGACATGTTAGTCTCTTAATTCAGTAAAAGCATCAACTTTTGGAATGTACCAGGAATTGTTCGTAGTAATCTTACAGATAAATTTTCATTTCTTTTGACAAAAAATTTGCTTTCTTTTCTTTCCCTACCTAATTACACATTAAAAGTGCGGGGGTAATACTCAACCGTGTTAATTAATCATGATACAGCTTTATTCCAACATGGTCAATTCAAGTGCAATGTGGATGTTGATAGTCTTGCATAAAAAACACGAGCTTTTGGATTGCATACAGGCATGTTACAGCTCTATTCCAACTTCAAATATGGAATTTCTTGACGGAGATGTTGAAAAATGTTGCACAAGTAAGCCAGTAATTGCCGCAATCACAGTGGCATATATTTTTCTCTCCAATGAGTACAGTCAATTGTCCTAATCAAATTAGACAAGTAAACATGTGTGTTTAAACTAAGTCATTTTTAACTCTAAAATTGTGAGCAAAGGAAAACACTCGGGGTAGATCTAAAAGACTGTAAATGAAAAATTAGTTTTTTCTGGTACATAGATTGGATTGATAAACAAATTAGTTTGAAAAAAAAGGGGTGTTAGATTCTTTTTCTTTTCAACTGAAGAGAAGATGGATTATATAAGTTTATAACGAGCTTTCGATTGTGTTTCCTTTGTATTGGTTTCAAATTAAATGTGGGGGAGAGAGAGGGTGATTGTCAAGGCGAAAAGAAAAGAATGATCTGTCTTCCTTAATTACGATTTAATAATTTTTAAATCAAGTAAATTAATTAGTTTAAGTTGAAATGACGGTTCCATTTATGAAGGGCAACAGCAAGTGGTGTCCTTATGGTTAAACCAAGCCGAAAATCCTAAGCGTGGCTTCTTCGGGGATGGGAGAAAAAGAAACTACTACAGTTTTTGGCCGGAAACTATGATTCCCCTAATTAAAAATTGGCGAAAACTGGATATCCAGCCAACATATTCCATCCGTTTCAAAAATGTAGGCTTGGAATATGGTGGTGGTATTTTATATCAGATTACGTGTCGATCTTTAAAACCGTCATTGCATGATTTGCATATGTAACATATGATAGTACAGTCGAGACTCAAGACCTACCAGAACGTAGAAATATATGGCACCATAATGGTTGTATTTTCTAAAGTATATTTTTAGAAAATTATCTAACTATCACCACCATGGTGCCTGCTGCTCCAATAGCTTCGCACTATTTATTAGTAACCTGCTGGCGGGTAATAGGACAAAAAGGATTATTACATGGTAATTTGAAGTGTCCCTTATCCAAAAACTAAAAATGACTAATTGGTTCTTACATAATTTAGTGTTGATAATCTAGTTTAGTGTTAATGATTAAGTTTCACTTCAATTAACTCTAAATCAAAAAAAATAATCAGATTTTAGAGTTTAAAAAAAAATCCATTTTTTTACATTTTCAGAGCTAATTACGGTTGGAATTTTGCTAGTAACCAACCGTAAATCATAGTTACGGTCGGTAAAAGATGAACTACCAACCGTAACTGGTTAAATTTGGGGAAAACCCAATCGTAAAATCAGTTACGGTTCGTAAACTAAAATGGTTACCAACTGTAGCAGTATTTACGGTTCATCTCGAATTTTAGTTATGAACTTAATTGGTGACCTTTCTGAACTCTGGGTTCCAGGGTTATTTACGGTTCGTAATTCTGGTATCGACATCAACCGCATGTTCACTTACGGTTGAAAAAAAACGTAACTGAAGAAAATTCTCAGATATAAGAACATACGGTTGGTAATAGTTCAGTTACCAACCGTAACAACATCAAAATCTCCAGTTACGGTTCGTAATTTGAGTTAAAATCAACCGTAACTCACATAAACCCAGAAATTTGAATTTCAATTTTCATCTAAAATCCCAATTTTCGATAAAAATTAAACTTAAATCGAAGAAAATAAACCAAACCGTAATTGGGTTTTTCAAAACATACCATATATAAGTCATTACACTACACTTGATTAATTTTCAAATCGTCGATTAATCGAAGACGATGAAATTTTGAGTTTTAATGGAGGTTACGGTTGATGGGAGGAGGAGAAGAGAAGAAGAAAGAAAACAAATTTTCAATTTAGCTTTAATTTAGGTTAAAAAATGGGAAGGGTAATCTAGTCAATTTACATTTCCTATAGGACATTCCCTAACCAACTAGAGAGACATTATTATCATACTGGCGCCCCTCTAATGGAATTCGCCGCCCCTTTAACTTGTTATATTTATTAGTGTATGATTTCTTGATCAGTATAAGTTGACCGTATCTTGGCATATTCTGACCCATTTTTGTTGTGTGTGATTTTTACCATCTATCCACCATCCTATATTCATTCCGTTGGTTGATAGGCTGTGATGTTGAAGGCCAAAAACTATTAAAACTTACTCCGTACGATCATCTTACCACTTTAGATTCTTACAACTGCGTGAGACTTAACTGTTTCACGTGATTTATGAAATTAAGATTGATTCCTTTGTTTTGTAACTTCAAAAAACCACTGCAGGAGCAGCCATAGCAGTAAACAGTAAAAGGATAAGGTCCAGGGAACGGAAGCCCACAAGTTATGGAGAAATTTTGAAGTCTCAGTAAACGGATGGTGTATTATTAGGGAGGACAAAATTTCCTGGCAAAATTTGACTTGTTTTTATTAATAACTGAACATTAAGGAGACTTACCCCTCGCACATTGATCTCTTGTACGATTCAGTTATGTCTGTTGCTGCTGGTTAAATGAATCCAAGACGAAAAAGGTATAAGCAATCCTAAAAGATATACTCCTCATAAAGTAGTGTTTGAGAAGTGTCGGTGAAACACAATCATCACGAGGACACTAAGACCGGCTCGGTAGTCTTTTTTTTTTTTTTTGAGGAAAAGCTCGGTAGTCATTGTTTGATAAATAGAATAGCACTAGCGGAGTAAAGTCTTGACGGATTTCCAAGTTTCCAACGTACCGGAGTAGTAAAGATTTTAATAGTGCAGCTAATAGCTAGGAGATGGATAACGGCACTGTAATAGGGGGGTTGATAATTCATGTGTAATGTGCAGGAACGACCTGGAAACAGAATACCATCTGTTCTTGCATTGTAAGATTGCTCACAAAGTTTGGTCAATGCTATTACCTAGCAATTTCTGCGTTTGGGTCGTTCCTAGTTCAGTGATGGCACTGTCACTTTGCCGGCACACAACAACTTTCTCAAGTAATGGCAACTTCATCTGGAGTTTAATTCCGACAGCTATATTCTGGACTTTGTGGAAGGAACGCAATAGCCGAACCTTCGATAACAAACACAACTTCAAAACAGATGATGACCTTGGAATTGAGGCAAAATCTTCTATTCTACATTGGGCTGCTGCCGCGGGAAGGAGAATTCATGCCAACTTTACTTGTTCTGTTAATCAAGATTGGGAGAATATGTTTGTGTAATTAGTGTTTTTTCTTTCTTTTTCTACTTCTGATATCCCCTGTAAATACCTTCATTTTAGTATATCCTCTTTTCTGATCAAAAAAAAGAAAAGAAAAGGAGATGGGTCATCTAACATAAGTATAGCTATTGTTAGTAACTTAGTATCAGTAGTTTAGTATTTTTTTCCTTTTTTTCTGTTTTTTTTTTCTGTATTGTACAAATTTCGTGTTTACGAATTTCGAACTAATATCACAACAAGTGCAATATCAATTTGGAATTGTGTACTTCGTAAAAAGAAATTGCAGTATCTATTTGGCATTTTGCACCTCGTCAAAAAAGTAAACTAATAGCAGATATAGATGTATTGTTCTGATCTTCAACATTCAAGGCCAGAGGTTATTAGGGATAACCTTATGAAATTTACATCTAACAAAGGTGGAGAATTTGTCTATATATTTGTGAGAATGAAACTACATATATAAAACTATTTTTATGACTTCAAGATACTGATAAGATAATTGTTATACAACACTTATAAATTTATGAATATAGTTGGGTAAAAGATTATAATCTTCGGGATGCAATTAAATCTCATAAGTACGAAACTAAAAATCTGTACTCCTTTAATATGACCAGGAACATACACCAAATATTCATAATGATGCCAATAGAGAGAGGAAACATAAAGCAAAAAGTTTGTTATTACCCATTAGTAATCATGGATATAAAATTTATAGGGTAAGTTGGGTAACTTGTATTTATTGCCTTCACGGTGTCTCTTAAAATTGTGTATCTTGTGATGCAAAATTCCTTGTTCTTTTATTTTATAAAGTATTTGAAAATATCCAATAACAGGTTTGACAAATTACTCAAATCCATCCCAATATATCAACTTATAGTCTTTAAAAGAAATACAATTAATTTATTTTTCTGAACAATCATTCTATCACTACTATCTGCTAACAACATCAAACAACCCACACCAAAATCATGTCTTGAATCACGTTAATGCCTTATGTAGTTGAAAAGAATTCTTTTTTCTTTTTCTGGTTTGACGAGCTTTATCCAAACACTGATGTCTCGTTGATTATTACGTAACAAAATTATTAAAATAATGACATTTTAAAAGACCAAAAACAATGCTCTAAGACTTCATAGTACAGTAGTTCAGATTATATAATGACAAACAACAGTTTCCAGTGTTCCTGAGTAGGAAAGCACTCGGAAAAAGATGAAGTCCAAGTTAGATGCCCAAAGTTCAAAATTAGTCTCAATATCCACCTTTGCATCCAAGATTCATCTAGGGGTAATGATAATTTGGTGTGGTCATGTTTTCCATATAAACTTCAGACTTATTATCGACATCTTATAAGATGATTTAGCTCTGAGTATCTTCTACCTAGTTATAGGTTATGAAAAAGATACTGTATGTTTAAAATCGATTGTGATAATCTTGTTTAAGCCAAAGATGTTAAATCTGGAACAAAAACTATTATTTGTCTGTATGTATATTTCAGACCTTTCACAACCATTTTTTATATCAAAAATATCTTTTATGTTAAAATTTGACGAAATTTAAGGGGTTATTTGCAGTTTCCTAAATAATATTAATCGAAAATTTGATTTATTAGTCAAGGAGATATTTTATTATTATTTGAATGATTTCAATGAAATGTGTTAAGTTTGACTAGCCCCCACTGCTAGACCCAGCCCCGCCGAACCCCTCTATACAATTATTTTAAGTACAAACCTCTATTACGGTGGGGATCGAACCCCTGACTTCCTCCTTACTGGAGTTGATGGGATACCACTGAGCTATGCTCTTGGACCAAAAAAAAAATTATATTTTTTGAATTTTTTCTGACTACAATGTAATCCGTGGAAACCTTAATGTATATTATTTTGGGTGTGGGAGGGGCGCATACGCGACCTTGGCTGACCTTTTTGTGTGTTTCTGATCTCAAAAGCAATTCAAGATTGCCATGAACATGGACCTCTACATACTAACCATTTTCATTATATTTTCTCTTATTTCTCCGAAATAAAACTTCATCTTATAATTTCCAAAGAAATAAGTGTGGAGGAGTTTTATCCTTTCAAAGTCTATTTTTACTTATTTGTTGAACGAACTTATCATCAAAAACTCTAGATTTTTCGACATTAAGAATCAAAATCGTTCAACACTCATCTAAACTAAGAAATGACAGTTTGTATATTTTTTCAGTTACAAGGAGAAGAAGAGTTGATCCTTTGGAGGAAAGCAAAGAAAGTAATTAGACCAGAGTAAGATGTGTTTACAGTGTTTTGTTATAAAACTATTGTGTAAAAGACTAGACTTGTTGGCGTAAATATTAAATACCTTTGTAAATACGTTGAGTAGCCTATTTATAGTAATAGTATAACACATTGATCTTGTAAGAAGAAAGTTACGAAAGAGTAGAAGAGTAGATACTATTGACAATATTGTGAAGTCATGTCTGAATGTTAGGGAAGAATAACGGTTATACGCCAGTTATTCCCTTCACTCTTTCATCTATTCACACCACTTAGTTACTTTGCCATTGTGAGCATATGCAATGCAGTACTTGGTGTAGAACGCCAGACCAAAACCTAGTGAATGTGATATTTTGTGATGTCTTGTGATAAATTAATAGTAGAGATAAATAATGCGACTATTGAGTCAATTAAGTTATCCGTGAGAGAATACCCAGTGAAGTGGTTGAGCCAAGACTTCATATAAGAATAAATTAATCTGGCGAAATGATGAGTTTAATCGGACTAGTGAGTCTCGAAGAGATTTGGTGAACTTGATGAGTCGAGTAGAGTTGAGTATCAGTGCAAATGAGCATTGAGCTCAAATGATGCCATCCGATGGAAGTAGTTGATATAGTGATGGTATTTATAGTAAATGATGCCAGCCAATGACAGTTGAGTAAGTCGAGTATTCTTTATCAACAACGCATTTCATGGTATCAATCCACGGTGATGACCGATCGGGAAGCAATAAATAGATGGTTATGTCAATAGTAAATGATGTCAGCCGTTGGCAGTTGAGTAAGTCGAGTATTCTTTATCAACAACGTATTTCATAGTATCAATCCACGGTGATGAAAAGCCATGAAACAATAAATAGATGGTTATGTCAATAACATCTTGATATTGACGCCCGAGAGTCGTAGCAGTTGATAGTGATGCATGGTCATCACCATGCTAATCTTGTTGATAGATAATTGATTCTGAGCAACTATGTCGATCATTGTCATTGACTCAGTGATTACGTAAAGCATGGGCATAACCTTATCACTGATGCAAGGTAGAAGCATCACTTTGTGAGTGATGCGAACTCTGCGTAATACTTCATGAGTGATGCGAGCTCATGGTATATAATGTGAGCGAATGACATCTTTCTGTAAGAGATAGAATATCATGATATCTCTCTGTGAAAGGTGGTGTCATGATGTAAGGTTGTGAATTAATTCATCAGTGATGCATAGTAATGGCATAACTAAACTTTGCATGAAGATGATGCCAAATACTGACTATCTAGTTAAAGTACCTAATTTTAGTCTGCTTGTAGCTTGGGGCATCAAATGGATCCATCAGTAGCCGACGACATCAAATTGAAGCAACTCAAGTATCAATGCACAATGATGCACCCACATCACACAAGGAGCATGAAGCACTCACAGTAACAAGGGCCAACACTAGAAATAACATGGCTTGGTGGGAAGTGCAGGCACTGTCAAATGATAGTGCTGGCATGAAGAGAGGATAGCGCTAGCAATTCATAGCGTCGAAGATTGTTGGTGCTGACGCATGTCGCGCCAGAGAGAAGAGGAGGTGCCAGCTAGAAGATGCGTTGATAATTATTAGTGCAAGAAAAAAATGATACTGGCGCGTCTAAGCCAGCGCTGGAAATAAGTGCTGGCGTTGGACTCACTAGCCTTGGTCGCACCAGCCTTAAGTGTTCAAGTTGATGCTTGTTTGAACATTTGGAAGTGCTGCAACAACACAAGTGGCATTATGAGAATCTTATTAGTGATGGAGATTTAATACAGAAGTTGTTATTGTCATGTATAAAGATACAGTAAATGTACATATTCATTTATACATATATATAAAAAATATCGAGAGTTCAACTGGTTGAAGTATCAGTACATTAAATGTATATATAGAGAGAGGGTATAGGATCAATGTAGAGCACCTATTGCCATTAGTAGATTCTATATTCTTCATTTCTTTATAAGGTAGATATACAGACTATATATTTAAGATGCTGGATCAGATTTATATTTTCGCCTTTGGGAAAAAAACACCGGCAACCCACGAAAGCAGTGGAAAGAAGTGGGGAAAAAGATCGTTAAACGAGTAGCAGCTTCGGGTGCGAAACAAAAAGTAGAGTTTTTTTCGAAATCAAATATGTGTAGCTCTATATAACAGTGTCCTTCCATTGAAAACAAAACAAAAACATTTACCATACACTACGGAAGTTTCACTTCTACTATTTTTATTAACTCACACTTTTATATAAACACAAATAGTGGAACTATAACCAATTGGAATTAGCCCAGTCGGCCGGAAATTGAACTCCCAAATTATATGTTAGGTTAGGGATTCAATTTCCGCTGCTGTCTGATAAAAGGAAAAAATAGTGGAACTAAGAAAAATTACTGAAATAGAAATTAGAGAAAGCTGGGAATAGCCTAGTTGTTTAGGGATTGAGGTTGGATGTCCGAGTCTTGTTGACTACGGAACATGGTGCATGTAAACAAAATGGTTCACCCCGGTATAATTAGAGCATTCCCCCTCGCCGGCAGAGACAAAAAAATCCATACCCCATACCGACACTTGGCAGGAACGGTTGTAGATATAAACCAACCAAGAGATTCAGGCACGTGTCTCGAATACGGTAGTTTGTCGGTATCCAAAGGTCAGCCGGTTCCCACCGTCGTGCCCCCATGTTACGTATGTCTTTTTGTGTACATGAAATCTTGTTAACAAACTAGTATAATCAGTAATAACCGCAAAACCAAGATGAAGTGTTCAAATTGAACTTTTTTCTATTAAAAACAAAGGCAGAGCGGTTTTGGAAGAAAGGAAGGAAAGCCGGTGTTTCTTTTACTTATTTTCTCGTCTATAACGGGCTCTGAACTGAAGTCCACTAACAGATGGCATCATCAATTCATCATACATAGAGAACAGAATCATTCAGAAAATACTGTTCACATTAATGCATCTGTAGTTTGCATTTGTTTGACCTGAAAAACGTGTTTGTTTACAATTACAACTGAAATCTAAGTTCTCCCGATTTTGACTTTGTTTTCTTTTGTCTGGAAATTTGCAAAGTGAAAGACTATAATAATGTGGGTGAAGTCTATAAAGCATAAAACAGATTATTCGTTCAACTGGGCTGTACAAAGTGAACACGTATGGGTGCGGTGGTGGTGGTTAAGTATAAAAGAAATGAGAAGAAAGTGTTTTGCCGGTTATGTGTCGCCAAATGTTTTACCAGGAATTAGTGGTGGGTTCCTTGGAAAATCTTATCCACGATTCAAGAGCACTTGTGATTGTATCGAGCTTTTTCATCCCCGCCTCGCTAGGGGTGACCCTGAAATAATTAGGGACGGATAAAATTGGATCATTTAAAATTAAAATAAAGCCATCCCTTATCTCAATTTTTTTTGAAATATCTAAAATACCCTCCATAATCGGTAGATAATAATACAATCGGTAGTTTATGTTGATGTATGTTGGTTTGTGTTACGAAAATTATAATCGGTAGTTAAAATAGTAATTTCGTGATGTTAATTTTCTACTGATTATGGTAGTAGTCCCAATTCAAATTTTTCAAAAACCAATTGAATTTTAAACTTCTCTATTTGCACAATCGGTAGTTTCGTGATGTTTATTATCTACCGATTGTACAACCGGTAGTCTCATGATGTTCTTTTATTTACCAATTGTGGTAATAGCCCCAAATTCAAATTTTTCAAAAACCAATGGAATTTTGAATTTCTCTATTTGCACAATCGGTTGTTTCGTGATGTTTATTATCTACCGATTGTACAATCGGTAGTCTAGTGATGTTCTTTTATCTACCGATTGTGGTAGTTTCCCCAAATTCAAAATTTTCAAAAACCAATGGAATTTTGAATTTCTCTATTTGCGTAATCGGTTGTTTCATGATGTTTATTATCTACCGATTGTACAATCGGTAGTCTGGTGATGTTTTTTTATCTACCGATTATGGAAGTTGCCCCAAATTCGAAATTTTCAAAAACCAATGGAATTTTGAATTTCTCTATTTGCATAATCGGTTGTTTCGTGATGTTTATTATCTACCGATTGTACAATCGGTAGACTGGTGATGTTCTTTTATCTACCGATTATGGAAGTTGCCCTAAATTCGAAATATTCAAAAACCAATGGAATTTTGAATTTCTCTATTGCACAATCGGTTGTTTTGTGATGTTATTTATCTACCAATTGTGGTAGTAGCCCCGAATTCAATATTTTCAAAACCAATAGAATTTTGGATTTCTCAAAGAAGAGAAGAACATAGTCGCAATCGGTAGATGAAAAAAAGTACTAAACTACCGATTATGAAGGGACATATAAGTATTTTCAACCTATTTTGTCTTATTTAGTCGCCCCTAATTCTTTCAGGGTCGCCCCAAATGACGCCAGGTTTTTGATACATCATCCAAGGGCATATTCCTCCGTCCCTAAATAGATGGTTTAGTTCAAGTTTGTACAATTCTTAAAATAAAGAGTGGGTCCAAGAGCATAGCTCAGTGGTATCCCATCAACTCCAGTAAGGAGGAAGTCAGGGGTTCGATCCCCACCGTAGTAGAGGTTTGTATTTAAATTAGTTGTATAGAGGGTTTTGGCGGGGTTGGATCTAGCAGTGAGTCTAGTCCAACTGGCTGGATTTGGATATAGGAGCCTGGATCCGGTTTTAACCTATCAAAAAAAAATGGAGTGAGTAGTTTTAAATATCATTTACTATTTTATATTTACAAATGAAAGGATTTATCCTATACCATGGAATATTCTTAAACTTTGTTCCATTGATAAACATTCTAAGACACTTATGTACTAATATAAAAATCGATATCAAATTTTATGTATTTTTTATCCTAATAATTAATTAAAATGGTAATTTCTATAATATCCTCTTGTTTAATGATTGGGTCGGCCGAGCAAAGCGAGGAAGGACCTTGTATGGCTATTTTTTTTGTAAAATCTAAGTGATCAATTGACAAAAAGAGAATGGAAATAGTTAGGGAGAAAAAACAAAAATGTCCATCCCTTTTAGTCAAATTACTCGTTATGTATCCTATCTTTTCAGGGATATGATTGGAAAGCAAACTTCAATATAACATAACTAAAAATCCGTGTCTTGGAATTTTACAAATTATATCTTGTTAGAAAGGTTATAAAAAAATTACGCAATGAATACAAACAACAATATCGAATTCAGAGTTTTTACAAAAAATTCGTAGGTATTTATCATTTTAGACACAATTTTAAAAAAATAAATATATATCCATTATGCAAACCACCACAAAGGATACATAATACTTTATGTAGCCATATTTTAGTTTATGCATCAACTAATTTTCAGTTGCAACTAATACAACAACGTACTCCCTCTGTTTCAAGAAAAGTGATACATCCACTTTAGACACTATTCTCGAAAATTGAATACATAGCCATTATGCAGACTACCACAAAGGATGCATAACACATCATGCAACTATATTTTGGTTTATGGATCAAATAATTTTCCGTTTTCGGAAAAGTAATACTTTCACATTTCGTTTCAGGAAAAGTGATGTTTTCACTTCGTTTCTGGAAAAGTGATATTTTCACTCTGTTTCACAAAAAGTGATACTTTTGCTCCGTTTCTGAAACCCCTAGTAATTTAAAAATGTAGGTCATCTACTTAGGGATGGAAAAAATATTATATAATAGGAGAGTTTGTCTGAACATTTTATTTAAAGTTGCTGCAGGGAATATCGAGTTTCATCCGCATACCAATTGAATAAGTTCAGTAGCATGGATTGCTTTGTTTTAAAGGGATTTAGTAATCTTCATTGAATTTGGTAACCCTAAAAAAATTACTCAGTTAGTTACAATAGTCGTCATTGAACTTGATAACCCTCGCAAAGTTACTCGGTTTGTTATAGTACGTACTTTTATCACGAGGAAAATATTTATAAACTTAAAAAATAAAAAAATGTCATAATAAATATAAAAATCAAAAGTTTTGAGAAGAAAAGATTATACATTTTTATCGGATTTTGTTTAGTATGTTGTTTAGATTTGGCTACCATTGTTTAGATAAACTTATGCCACAAAACTATATTTTAAATTAGTATAACATTACAGTTTCCCTTTTCCTGGCCGATAAAGAAAAAATATACTTATCAGAAGAAAAAAATAGTAGAAATATAGATTTTACAATATAACACAAGAGCTAGAAATCACTAAAAAGGCTAGTGGGCAAGAAAGAAAAATAATAACATTAAATGTTAGTTGGAAACACAATTGTTATAAGCAGGTACCAGGATTAGTAGAGGGTACCTTTTTCATATGAGACAAAAAAGTTAAAACCTATTCTAACCATCGGATCACTCAAACGGTACCCATGCTAATCCTGGTACTCAGAGAAAATTTTGAAAATAACATCAGATGCTAGTTGGAAACACAATTGCTATAAGCAGGTACCAGGATTAACAGAAGGTACCTTTTCATATGAGACAAAAAAATTAATACCTATTCTGACCATCGGATCACTCAAACGGTACCCCATGATAATTGTCACATGCCCATCTAATCATCTAAAATTTTCATGGGACATGACCGACAATGATTGTGGTTCAGTGAATCATCTTCACCCACAATCACTCAGCCTTGCATACTTGCACCAAAGTATGCATCTGCCTTCGCTCAAAAGGCTTTGCACAACGGAAGTCTTCATCTTCTTTCTCTCTAACTCTTTATCCCCCCATAAGCATAAGAGGTTCTGCCATGCACTTCAACAATTCTCACACAAATCAACAACGTTAGAACACAAAGATTAATGCAACAAACCCATTTTATTGCACTAAAGGAAGATTACAAAACTCGTCCAACTCATGGACGAAAACATGCCATTCACCCTCTTGGTGAATGCCTAAAACACTCTCTACATTAGTGGTTCTTCTCTCAATTTAACAACACCAACATTATTGATTCCTAAGCTATTTATACATGCTAGAATCAGGCCAAAATTGTGTGCAACCGCTTGCACATCCTACAGACAGCTACATGTCCACAGGTAGTTTTCCTAACCGCCAATCTGCTTTTCAACTGCCACCTTTTGTGTTGTCTTGCAGATTGAAGCCAAACTTGTCTTGAATGGTTACAGACACTCTAATCAGGTTATGAACTCATTCCATAACCCTTCCAACTTGTCTCGCACCTTTGGCATGCTTGCAAAGCTAATATCCAACACTTGCGCTATAATATGCTACTTTTACGCCAACTTTATGCATCACTGACATAGGATACCCGTGACATCACAACGTCTCTTTAGACCAGGCATCCTCTTCACGCGCCTTTGAAATCAGCAATTTAAGCATCACTTGCTCTTTCAAACTGCTACGCTTTAATGTGGCGGAAAAACAACATCATGTTCTTCCTAACTATGAGTTACTCTTAACTCATACATTTGATGGACTTACATCTTCATTCTTGTTGCATTACTCCATGCTACTGCTGCCAAATGCCTTTGAACTTCCACATAACTCTCAACAACAAACTCGACCATGCCACCAACTCCTATATTTGCTTCTTTTCACTTTCAGCATCTTCTATTACATATTTTGGCTTAATATGCTATGTAGCGTCTTCCACGCTAACTAGCTTTAATTTGAACGAAAGAGGCAAGATCTTTCACTTAAAATACCCTCATTCACTACTACCTTACGTAGAGAGACTTCATTCCAACACCAAGGTCTACTCGACCCAAACTGAAAGTATACTAAAACTTGAGCAAATATTTGCCCCAACTGATTGCAACTTGTAAGACCTAACAAGCCTTGCAATACTGAGTTCAACTTCGCTTCTAAGAAACAAAGGAAGCGAGAAAACACCTACTGTCCCCAATGTAGCAATTCACTTTGCTATATGCACTCTTCCAACTATCAACGTTCGTATGCCACTCCCATAACAAAGCACACTATAATTGACAATTAGTTGAATACTCCTTTTAGACTGATGTTATCATTTTGCTTTAGCTTTCATGAAGATTTCTGCAATAATGGACACATGCCATCTTTATGCATCACCACTACTTTGTCCTTATCTTTCCCATGCATCTACAATTCGCCTAACTTGCATATCCAACCACATCATGCATCTTGGCCATGCCCAAATCTCATTTGGCGCATGCTACTGTTGCATACATGCTATGCCCATTAGCACCCAAATCTTGACACAAACTTGTGCACCTTTGCACAACTGGAACAGACTTAACTTGGTGATTCTGAGCATCACCATAGAGCTCAGCAAAGTCATATCACTCAATGATTTCCACGGATAAACACTTTAGACAATTGCAAACAAGACCATAATCTTTGCAAATAAGGCGTCACTGCCTACGTTCCATGAAGCAAGAATGTCACATTCTTCTTCAAACTTGAAACTCATTTTTACTGTCCATGCACATTTGGTTACTCTTGTATTTCCCCTTCTCCAAAATCAGCTTTGTAGCAATACTGATTTGTAGTCGACAAGAACATCCGCTTGTGGTTATGATCAAATGCAGGTCTTTGGACACCCTTGTCCAAGCATACTGATCCCACTCATAAGCCAGGTGCAAGCACACTCCTTGTGCGTATCTAGAATCAATGAAGAACTCTTTGCAAACGCAAGACCGTGGTGTATCGGTTTTCCCCTAACTTGCGCTTCTGTCTTCATCCTTTCCATAAGCTTTATGCTAGATAATAATTGGACATCCAATTCTTCTTTTATGGCATCACATTGCAATAAACATGTTGGTTCGCAACCAGACTTTGCATTACCACCAAGGTACATGCATTCGAGAGAGATAACTTTTATCTTCCATCCAACTGGCTACGATGAAAACACCTTCAATCTATCACATAGACATGTTCTTCATCTACTTTGCCACTGCAAAGGCCAATAACTTCTTTGTATTCAATAATTTTTGCAAAATCCCCATTACAACTTGTAATGTACTCGCTACTGATAACACTACGAAATCATGCACTCCAAATGCATGATATTCGTATACTTGTGAGAAACATGGACTTTAACACCTGACTTGCACCATAGAAGTCAGCATAATCTTCAGTTTTGTCATGCAATCACTTGAAAACCCGGTTTTCAATGACTCTTGCATGTTTGTCTAACACTTTGGGATGGAATTTTGACACCTTTGTCATAAAATTTCATGGCCTGCTGCTACTTCAAGCTTCAAGTTCATTCCAATTGATCTTTCCACACAAGACCAACTTCTTCTAGTCTCCATACTAGTGAAAACCAAAAAATTCTTCACTGAATTTGACAAACAAATGACATTAACTTGAGTAAAAGAGAGAAAAATCAGCAACTGTGACCCCTAACACAGCTTTGATACCAGCTGTCACATGCCCATTTAATCGCCTAAAATTTTCATGGGACATGACGGGAAATGATTGTGGTTCAGTGAATCATCTTCACCCACAATCACTCATCCTTGCATACTTGTACCAAAGTATGCATCTGCCTTCACTCTAAAGGCTTTGCACAACGGAAGTCTTCATCTTCTTTCTCTCTAACTCTTTATGCCCCATAAGCATAAGAGGTTCTGTCATGCACTTCAACAATTCTCACACAAATCAGCAACATTAGAACACAAAGATTAATGTAACAAACCCATTTATTGCACTAAAGGAATATTACAAAACTCGTCCAACTCATGGACCAAAACAGGCCATTCACCCTCTTGGTGAATGCCTAAAACACTCTCTACATTAGTGGTTCTTCTCTAAATTGAGCAACACCAACATTATTGATCCCTAAGATGTTTATACATGCTAGAATCATGCCAAAATTGTGTGCAACCTCTTGCACATCCTACAGACAACCACATGTCCACAGGTAGTTTTCCTAATCGCCAATCTGCTTTTCAACTGCCACCTTTTGTGTTGTCTTGCAGATTGAAGCCACACTTGTCTTGAACGGTTACAGACACTCTAATCAGGTTATGAACTCATTCCATAACCCTTCCAACTTGTCTCGCGCCTTTGGAATGCTTGCAAAGCCAATATCCAACACTTGAGCTATAATATGCCACTTTTACGCCAACTTTATGCATCACTGCATATGGTCCTGATATGAACTTTCTAAGACGCCTTAGTTAATCCAAATTCATGCCAACATGATTTCCAACTGATGCCAATGCGTGCCATATGATCATAAGAGTTATCCTTGCTTCACTTCGCCAATTAGCTTGACAATAGTAATGCCCACTCTCACATTACTAGCTCGTTTGCATTGTTCAAGATTTGGCCATCCTTGAACTAATGCCATAGACTTACCCTTAGTCTATTCTACATGCTTGCATCATCCTTGAGTTTGGGCTAACTCAATTCCACGGACATGCCAACATGCTAACTCGCATGTTGCATTTTGCATCTTGCAACTTTGGCCTAGTCTTGCCTTTCCCTCAATGAATCTCCATTGTATCGGCCAATCAACTTCATTACTTAACCAAATATATTCACAATGTAATGTTATTCTTGCACTACATTGGCCCTGCGGGATTATACCATTCCTAGCACTTGACAGTCTACGCAGTGTCGCGCCATCCTGGCTGCACACTGACTTGACCTGCAACTCTATAACGCGTAATCATTATGCGTCACTTGCATCCCTGTTATACTAATCCTGATACCCACCTTTAGCGATCATGGTTTTTTCCATTCACTATTTATATCCTAATAGGAGATGTTTTGCGCGTCCTTAAATGCTAAAGTCCGGATGTTAAACAAATACTACTTGACAATTTTAACTTCGAAAAGGCAAACTTTTCTTTGTCTCCAAAATTTCCGCCAAAAAAATTGTTGTTGGAATCCGGCTCTGCAAATGTTCGAATTGAATGACAAAGGATAGAAATTTCGAAGATAAAAGAGCAGACACAAATGAAAATGCCACTCCAATTTCTACCGGCTTATGTGGTGGTATTGACAAGTCTCTCTAGCGTGTATCCAACTAGTAATGGTGCAAGAAATGTTGTGAAGCGCACTACCAAGTAAATATAAGCAAATTATCTTGGAGGAACATTCAAATTTTCCGAGTAGCTCTTCTTGACTAATTTAAGATGAAAAATGGAAAATTATGTGCAAACTCAAAAAATTTAGACGGAATAGATGCGTTTTCTAATTACTTCGTCCAGTAAAAACACACATTGTCCCACGAACTAGTTTGCTACAAGTTTAACACTACTACACTAGTTTTAATCTAAGACAGCTAAGTTGACAAAACCCAATCTAGATTAGGAAACAGTGTTTATGAACGAACGGAACATGGGGTGTTCAATTTGGATCTTAGTTTCTACTTATTAACTAAAGTTTGACAGGTTTTGTTAGTTGGTCAAATAAGTGTCCGGATTCATGATTGATAGCCCTAGCTGGTTTTGTTGAATCAAACAAAAAGAGAAAAATAAAGTTTCTACTTTTTGCGTATGCATATACCAGCTCCCCTTTAAGTATCTGCTTAATCAGTTTATTTACCTAAAATCCAAGAACTAAACTCAAAATCCAAAACAGAGTAACTGATTTTATTTCTTTTCTTTTAACATGCTCACCTAAGGTCAAGGGCCCGGATCAAAACAACCAACTTCCGCCGACGAGGTCGACATGAACTCAAGGGAATTATAATGGGAAGTTGACTTGCTAAAAAGTCAATAAATTTTATAATTTCCCTCAAAATGTAATAGCATCATGTCAGCATTTGATATAAAAAAAAATTGTACATTTTGGCGTCCAAGGAGAACAGTTAGAACTCAGAGGTAGACAAACTAAAGACAATTAGCCGGTGTTGCCGGATCTTAAGTAAACTACTACACTAAAATACAATTTGATACTGATTGCTGATGCAGTTCTCTGTTGTAATTAATGAATCTTTTTTATATAATAAACTTGACCAAGGAGAGTATCAGCCGATAGAAGAAGGTGGCCGAGGCCTTCTATTCTTTTTTGTCATTTCATTATGTTTAGGGGAAGTCAGGGAGACCAAAAGAAAAAAAATATTCTCATTGTCAAGTCCACAATTAATTTTGGGTACCGTGACACCCATAATTATTTTCGTGACACCCATAATTATATGAAATTCTTAAAAATGTATGCATGACGGATTATGCATCCGCATGACAGGTTATGCATCAGGGGTATAATTGGCAACGCAACTTGGATATAACATATCTAAAAATCCGCGCCTTGGAATATTACAAATTTTATATCGTTGGAAATCTTTTTAAGAGAGCTGCGCAACGAGTACAAACAAGAATATCAAACTTTTGTTTTTCACGAAAAAATCGGAGGTGATCATCATTTTAGGCAAAATTTTCAAAAACTTGATACATAACCATTATGCAGCCACCAAAAAATATGCATAACACATTCTGCAGACGCATAACAAATTATGCAACCATTTTCTCCACTGCATAACAAATTATGCATTTGGATAACAAAGTTATGCATCGATAACAAGTTATGTAACCATTGTATTAGTGCGTACATAAAAATTGATGCATAATGCATTATGCATCTATTTTGTCGATGCATAAAAGATTATGCAACAATTTTCCTGATGCATATTGCATTATGCAGCCATATTTTCGGATGCATAACATGTTATGCATCCATTTTCGTGACTGCATAACATGTAATGCAGATGTTATTGTAGGTGCATGACAAGTTATGCAGTCTTTGTTTTTGTTGGTTTTAATAGTGACAAAAAAGTTGTTGCATAATGTGTTATGCAACCGTTTTCTGGAATGCATAACAAGTTATGCAACAAATTTTGTAGATGCATAATAGGTTATGCATCCATTTTCACGACTGCATAACATGTTACGCAGACTTTTTCTCGACTGTATGACAGGTTATGCAGTCATAACGGCATCATCATCATCTTTCCTGTTTCAATATCTCCCATGCATACAAACCAAAACAGTATAAACACCCAATTTTAGTTCATTTTTGTTGAACTTCCGGAAACAATCCGTACAAAACCAGCCAAAAATTATCTTTCCCTAACTCCTTTGTGTTCAGTCACATGACCAACCACAGATTATAGACTACATTGCCTTTCTGAAACTGCAATAACTCATAGGGATGAATTAGCCAACTAAGTTGGTAAGCATCAAATTCTTATTGAGGTTTTGAGTTTTCAAAATTTAAATGTCGTACACGTAGAGATCATTCAAGTTCCCTTGCTCGATTGGATGCTTTTCCCCATATGACTAGAGTACTTTTACCAGTTTCTTAATTCTTTGTAAATATAATAAGGTAGTTCGACAAGGCCCAGGGATCCATTCTACTCTTATGTCTTCTCAATTCACTAAAAGTATCAACAGCTTCATCGATCACAACAGCATCTGAGCATCACTTCATATGATTAATCTCGTCCATCTAATCTTGAATGCATCAGCACCATGGCAAACTCAACTCAGCTAACACACAGTCCATCCAGCCAACACGTTCATATACAGCTCCATGTTGGTCGTACATCCCTACACAAAGACACTCCAGGAAACACCTTCTCGAGCTCGTCATCTGTAATTCCACACTTTCCTGCCTTGCACCGATAATAAAAGCTCACTCATGTCCAATGATTTGTAGCTCAAACTCGAGCACAACACCATCAACTAGATTCAACTTCTTTCTAATTCCACTGATTTCCCGATAACCAAAGCTCACAGAAGAGCCAGTTACTCACAACCAATTACCAAATGTCTTGAGCTTTCTCGTCACCACTGCCATTCTCCATTTTCGACTACAACAACACCACGTCCTGTTTTATACACCAGATAGCATCTTACCTGCACATAAACCTGTTTCAATTTTCCCGATGCATAAAACCCCCTTCCTATAATTCAATTTTTATACCTTAAGTAAACCCTAACCTTCTATATAATGACCTAATTAAACTCATCAGAACACACTCCTCAATCGTCAACAGCATCAACGATTCAACTTCCAAATCCCACATTGATTTTCAATAGTAAATAATATTTTTAATGGGAAGAAGAAGGTCCAGAAACAGCATCAACAGATCTAGAAGCAGCGATCAATGAAGCAGATAATAATCTTTTTCCACTTCTTCTCAATACAGTGGCAGCGATGGAAAATTCCTGTTCTTTCCTCGCTCTCTATGGAAAAAAAATCTCGGGAAAACATGATTTTAGAAAATAATGGGTTTCAGAGGAATTTTTCACCAAATATGAATGCGCGCCTGAACTTCTCCACCCGTAGGTTTCACAGTGGAGAAAAATTGAAAAATGGGTCTCACTGTAGTTTTCACTTATGTTTATTTTCCCACATCATATGCCGGTGATACTTAATTAATTATCCCCTTAATTAAATTAATTAATCGAATAAACAATCATGATTTAGTGCGTACGCGGTAATAATTGACCACGCGCTTGAAGGCTGAGCGAAACTGCAAAAAAGGACATGAAAATCAGGGGAGCGGGGGTATGGTGGTGCGATTGCTTCGCTGTATGGCACCCAACTGATTCGCAGTTTTTGATCCTACGGTTTTCTTAAAACGTGGACTTTAATGCATTTGGATTTTCTAGTGTGGCGAACGAATTTGAATCCAAGGCAGCATCCAAATTTCCGAACTAGACCTTGTGCTCGTGGTGAAATATGTTGTTTTCACCCGTAGGCCGTAGCTTGCACTCTTATGAGCTGTAACTACATTCTGTTTTGCAAATGATGCATTCCCCCACCGACGCCATGCACCTATAAATAAAAAAAGTAGGGTGCATGCATGATACTAGAGAAACAAGGGAGGGGGGGACTTCCTCAATCATGATCACGGACCACTTCAGACCAACCACCATATACATGGTAAGTATCATACTCACACGTCTATATGCCCAATCATGACAAACCATGCATGACAGGAATAAATTTTTATTTGATTATAAACTGATAATTGGGAGTCAAGGATTTAGTCAGTTTTCAATCTTTATATCTTTGTTTTTTTATTGAAAGCCGAGAGTTACATCAGGAAATTTGGCAAAAATAGGTGGATCTGCCGGCCGTAAAACTAGCTAGTGTGCCCCTGGTCACTTGGTGAATTTGATCGACTTCTTTAGGAGTCACATACCCGGCGCTTGCAGATAAACTCTGTGGCTAGTTTAATGTTTTGCAAAAATGTTCAGTTGTAGTGTTGAATGTCTGCGTTGACTTTCCCCTATACCACTCAAATCTGAAAAAACTGAACTATATAAGTATAACCGTACAATTTGATATAAATAAATTCCATAACCACAATTAGTCAGCCGTAGGATTAATTTGTGGTCCTTCATTTTGAGTCGAGTTTCATGAGAACCGTACAACGGCACAAATAGATTAGAGAATAATTGAGATTTACGAGAATGAAAAAGTAAAGATCTCGACAGTGAGGTTCACCGTGCAAAACGGGCCAATTAGTCGACCGTATTAATTATAGGGTAAATTCGGAGACATAGCAAATTAGGTAAGGCTTTATGCTACAAACTTTTTTTTTTTTTTTTTGATAAGCAAAGGGCAAATTTGATTAAAAGAAGCTTGGTTCATCAGAGAGATGAAAAAAGCTTGAAGAAAACAAAGGAATTAGCTGTGAACCACAGCATTCCAGTTATAAATCAAAGTACTGAGAGCATATCCCTCAAACAATTTTGTATGCGCAGACCAATTATACAAAGTGCATTTAACAGAGACAATAAGTTGATCTAGGCTTCTCTTCTTGTTGTTGTAGAGTCCAGAATTCCTCTCCTTCCAGATGTTCCACCAGATTGCAAAGGGAAGCAAACCCCAAAGTTTCTTCACCATTGTATTGCTTTTGGTATTCTTCCATTCCCATATATTTGTCTTCACCGTCTCTGAAAAACCCAGTTGACACCAAAAATTTCTAAGAAAATAGTTCCATAGTTTTCTAGTTTCAGGACAGTGCAAGTAGAGATGGATTTGAGTCTCTTCTACTTCAGAACACAAAGTGCACTGACTGTCATTTACTAAACCAGCTCTAAGAAGAGTTTCTGAAGTTGGAGCACCACCATGACATAAAGTCCAAACTAGGAAAGACACCTTCAAAGGTATCTTAGGATTCCAAATTTGTTTATGAGGAAATTGAAGGAAACCATCCACATCAAGGGAAGAGTTGCAGTTGGAGACAGAAAATTCATCTCCAAAATCCTATTTTCTTGTATCTTCATCCATACAAGAATGAATAGTTTAAGCAAATCCATCTAGCAGGTGAATAAGATTTGCTACTTCTCCAACTTCAACTTCCTTTAGATCTCTCTTAAATTCAAAATTCCAAGAACCTTGTGAGTTGAGCATCTCACTAATAGTAGCCATTCTATGCTTAGAGATTTTGAAAATATTAGGGAATCTGTCTTTCAGAATGCCTCCTCCAACCCACTTATCTAACCAGAAAAGAATTCTCTTCCCATTTTAAAACAGTAAGTGAAGTGTTATTCTTAACATAATCACTTGTTTTCAAAATCCCAGCCCATAAACTATGTTTAATTGGTTTTGAACTGCCTTTAGGGAAAAAAGAAAGAGGGTTACCTCCAAATTTCTCTAGGATTAATTTCCTCCAAAGAGCATCTTTTTCTTTTCCATATCTCCATATCCACTTGCAATGCAGTGCCTTGTTAACTAGCCTGAGATTCTTAATTCCAATCCCTCCACGAGTTTTAGAAATATTAGCTCTTGACCAAGCTACCCAGCTTCTCTTTTGAGTAGTATCTGAAGAACCCCAAAGAAATCTTCTCATAATTTTCTCAAGAGCTTTCATAACTGACATGGGCATTTGAAATAAAGACAAGTAATAAATAGGCATGCTGGCTAACACACTGTTTATCAACAACAGTCTTTGGCCTTTTGTTAAGTATCTCCTTCTCCAAGTACTCAACCTCTGCTGACATTTTGCAATCATAACATCCCAGACTGCTCTTGCTTTAGATTTACTACCCAATGGAATGCCCAAATAATTTAAAGGGAAATCTGCAAGTTGACACCCAAAAATTTCAGCACAAAGAGCTCCATCATTATCATCACCAATACCAATCACTGCACTTTTACTGAAGTTTACTTTCAATCCAGTCACCAGCTGAAAAGCAAACAAAATATTCTTCAAATTTGTGATTTCCTCTTCAGAGTCCTTTAAGAAAACTATTAAGTCATCTGCAAATTGCAAATGATTAACAGTAGTTCCATTTGTGACAACTTGAATACCAGAAAGAAGGCCATTTGAAGCTGCATTACCAATCAATTTAGTGAGAATTTCAGCAACCATAGTGAATATAAAAGGGTATATATGATCTCCCTGCCTTATACCCTTCTGATTTCTAAACATCTTTGTAGCTTCCCCATTAATCAGAATAGAAAATCTAGCTTGAGTGATGCACCATTTTATCCAACCTCTCCAAATATTACCAAAGCCAAACCTTTGCATAACAATGTCAACACAATTTCAGTTTATGTTGTCAAAGTTTTTTTCAAAGTCTACTTTACAAACCAGGCCAGATTTATTCTCTCTAATTCTAGAATCAATAAGCTATGCAGCTATAAGAATTCCATCACTTATTTGCCTATCATGAACAAAAGCTCCCTGAAAATTTGTGATGATAGAAGGAAGAACAACTTTCAATCTTTCAGCCAAAAGTTTTGAAACAATTTTGTAAATGCCTCATATTAAGCTTATAGGTCTGAAGTTGCTAAGAGAAGTTGCACCATTGGATTTAGGTATCAATTTAAGATTAGTGCAATTTACTCTCCAATCTAGAGAGCCTTTAGTTTCAAATTCCTTGATAACTTTCAATAAATCAACTTTGATTACCTCTCAAGCTGATTTAAAAAACTCCATTGTGAATCCATCAGGGCCAGGAGCCTTGTTTAAACCAAAATGCCAAATTACCTTCTTAACTTCTTCCTCAGATAAAGGCTTCTCAAGAGCAATACTTTCCTGTGTAGAAATAACAGGAAAATCAATGTTATCAAAGCTAGGTCTTATAGGGAAATCTTCATTGTATAAGGAAGTATAAAACTTTGTTGCTTCAGTTACTATCTTCTCTTTATCATAACACAACTCTCCATCTATAACCAAACAGTTTATGTTGTTGCAATTATATTTGAAAGAAGCCAACTGATGAAGATATTTTGTATTTTTCTCAGCATTCTTAGGACAGTTGTCCTTTGCTCTTTGTCCCCACTTTCTTGCAATATTCAAAGATAGTGAAGCATGTTTAGCTTTAGCTTCATTTCTTGAGTCATAGTCAGAATTAGACAGTTGGATGTCTTCTTCATTAATGTCCCAAGAATTTATTAGTTCCTCTAGCTGATCTACCTGCAATTGCATATTTCCCATAGACTTCTTCCAAGCTTTTATGAAGAATTTTAGTGATTGTAACTTCTTTGCAAAAATAAAGTTAGGCTTACCAGAAAAAGTTTAATTCTGCCACCAAATCTTCAAATTTGGAATGAAGGATGGATGAAGAAGGAGATAATTATCTAATTTGAAAGGAGCTTTGAACTTCACATTAGAATTGCAAGAGAGCAAAATAGATGCATGATCTGAAATTGGCTTTTTTAATCTTGACTGAAGAGGAGAAGGGCAACGGGAGAACCATCATCTGAAACAAGGAATCTATCTAGTCTAACTAGAATAGGTGGTTTCTGTGAATTGGTCCAAGTGAATTTGCCCCCAGATAATGGTAAGTCAATCACTTCATGCCTACTTACAAAACTGGTGAAGAAATTTCTACTGATAGAACAACCTCCTATACAATTTCTATTTAGATGAGACAAAGTGGCATTAAAATCTCCACCCAACACCCAAGGATAATTGAATAAAATCCTAATATCATTCAACTCCTGCCAATATTGGCTATAATCATTATAGTCAAATGCACCATAGACTGAAGTAAAAAACCATTCAAAATTATCTGAAAGATTCCTGAATTTGATTGTTAAAGAGAAATCCCCAATTAGAAAATCTTCCATATGCACTACCCCATCATTCCACATTACAATAATTCCTCCAGAAGCACCTGCAGAAGGAACATGAAGATAATTGCAACCAATGTTTCCCCAAAGAGATCTAATTAAGGAATCATCAACAATTTCTTTTTTTGATTTTTGAATTGAGCAAATGGTGACATTGTTTCTCCTAATTTCATTCCTAACTGCAATAATTTTTTCATCTTGTCCTAAACCCCTTAAGTTCCAGCTTAGAATTTTAAGGTCCATTTAAATTATGCTCAACCCCTCAACTATTTAGAGGATTAAAACCATTTACCTCAATTGATTCTTCCTCAGCTGCAGTATTAAAGGCCTCAATTACTTCATCCTCCGCTTCCTTCTCAGAGTCTGAGTCATAATCTCCCATTCCATCTTCATCATCTTCTATTAGCACCTCAGTCTTGGTGATAGATTCATCATTCTTAATAATTAGATCACGACACATATCTCTTGTATTTGGTAAATTACAAGATATACCCAATTTCGTGTTGAAATCCATATGATAAGATATTCTGTATTCTATCTCTGGTTGTGTGTTCTCAAAATTTTGAGTTTCAGTAATAGAAGTTAATTTAGGAGTCAATCTCACTTCTGTGAAAGACAACGACTCTATTTCATTTGAATTTGAAAGAGATATCAACGGTGAAAGAGCTGATCTATCTCCTAATTCATTACTCGAGGAAGTATCCAATGAGTCATTGAAAATTGGAGTGTAAACCAAATTCGAACCCGAGTCCACATGATGATGGGAAGGAGTTAGATCCAATGATTTAGGGCCGAAACAGTTGTTCTTTTCAGAGTTCTCGAGTCATGAGCAGGAGTTAGACTCAAAAATCTAGAGCCAAGACTCGGATCTGGAATCAGACCCGGAGATAACGCTCCCCCCACCTGGCTCATATGACGACCTGATTTCTTCCTTCTAACAGTCACCCACGGAATAATCACTTCATCAATATTTGAAGTACTTAATTCATGTGTAGAAGGGGTAACAACATTGACATTAAGTCCTGAATTTTCATTCTCTGGCACATGCGAATTATTTTCACATGGGGCACCCCTTAGCTGCAGATGGGATATCTTTCTCCAAACTTTCTCCAACCTTTTTAGCGCAGGGTTAGACGAAGAATTTGAATTTGAAGAGGATGAGATCTTGGACTTCTTATTATGCTGATATTTCGCATGCAATATAGGATCTTTTTTATTCTGTATGCTTGACCGCGTTGAATTAGGATCTACATGCATGGAAATATCATCCTGATCATGGTTGAGATGATGATCAGGAACCACCACTAATGATTTGATGAATGGTACAATAATGTGTTGTTGATCTGTAAAACTATTAGAGATGTCATGGATCCATTCGATACTCAACCATCTACCGTTAAAGAAAACTGCAACTGGGATTTTACTGAGATCAGCACGGACCTTGATTTTACAACTGTTTATCTTTGAGAAATCACTCGAAGATTTATGAAACTCCAAAACTTTACCCCAAGGAGAACAAACTGCCTCGAGTGTCCTAATATCCCAGCGAAGAAACGATAATCCTTTAATACCTAACCAGTGACACCCATTGTTTGTGTAATTGATTTTTTCATCGGATTTCCATTGCCTGATGGATAGTGAGAATTTTCCAACCGATGTGACTTTTCTTTTTTGAAAGGATTATAAGTTGAAATATTCTTGGCTTCAAAGAACGCAAGGTGAGAATTAATACTTCTGAGATTTAAATTTCCCGACCAATTAAAGTGTTTCTTCAAAGCTGTATATATACGATTCCATCTGAAATGTAGTTCTTTAGCTTCAACTATAATTCCCATAGTATGAGTATCCGTTTTTGATTCTAGACTTGGAAAGTCAGTAGAGTTCAAAACAAAATTCCCTGATTTAGACGGAGGAGCTACATATGACCAAAAAGAAGTCCATATTGTTCCATCTTTTCCACTTGTTATACAGATGAAACTGTAATTTGAATCTGGTTCAAATCTAGTGATCTTCAAATAATCACCTTTCTTGTTGCAGCACATTTCCAAAAGGAAAACTATCTGGTTAAATCTCCGCGTCCATTTTTGTGGCTTCTTACCTAAGAAAGAAACAGCCTTAAGAGTGACAGATTGTATTCATTTAAAAGCCACCTGACTGATGAAGATCCAACTTTGTCGATCTCTGTATGTTTCTATGATTTTCAAAACCTTAAACCCTCCTCTATTTATCCACGCCGAATCAAAAGACTTTGATTCAAAGGTAATAATAATATCGAAACTACACAAGTCATATGCAGACGATTACAACTTCAGGAGAACATATAGCCCAAAGAAGGATTATTCTGATGTTCAGATTATTCGGAAGACCGTGAAAACTGAAACATCTTGACAAACTTTTTACAAAGAAGGAAAAGCCAACCCCAGTATAGAGCCACCTCAACGAATACGGGGAATATTATTCTATGGTGGTTGAGAGGAGAACCCCGTCACCAGGTCGTTGCATTTTCCCTTTCCTCTAGGATGCGCCGTTCCGTGTACAAAACTACAAATACCAAAACCGTTTCCATATGCACTTAGTCATTTCAGCATGCTTTCCGCTAGCTAGAACATCCCGGCTGTCACATGTGCAGTGCTCTTTCAAGGACAAACAACAAACACACAATAAATGACTTCACATGATTATTGTTTACCAGCATCACAGAGGAAAATGCCTATCTGAATCCCCTGCAAAGACCTCTTGTGACCTAAACGAGGAACTGTACAAAAAAAAAAAAAAACCTATTTTGAGACATACTGAAATTTTTTGAGGCATACTAAATAATGTCAAAATAGGGTCACTAAATAAAAAACAACACCACCCCTTATCCACTCTTTTTGATAATGGCGTAACTACCCTTACATAATTGGTGTTAATGATTATGATTAGATTTGATTAGCTAGGTATTTTAAGGATTGATTAAAAATTAAATTATTAGTGGTGAATTAGTAGATAAATCAAATTTATGTAAGAGAGTTGGGATTTTGAGAGGAAGAAGAAGAAGTGAAAAAAAGCTTGGGTTTTGAATTTCGAGATTTTAGTGATCAGAAGTGACCAAAATGTGTGATTCCAATCATAGGTGTCTATACGAGGTTTAATTTCTTTTTATAAGTTGAATCTGTCAAAAAATCGAATTTTTAAAACCCAGATCTACTGACCAGATGAACAGTTCGGCTGATAACTTTTCAGCCGAACCTCCGTTTTTTTGAAAATATACCTAGGTTCGGCTGACAAGTTATCATCCGAACCTAGGTATATTTTCAAAAACCTGAGGTTCGGCTGAAAAGTTATCAGCCGAACTTCACTCTATAACTGACGAATTTTGGTTCGGCTGATTCGAAAAAAATCTAGCAAAGTCGCATTAGCCGAACATATTGTTTCTCTAAATCATACACTAGGTTCGGCTCAAAATTGATACTCCAAGATCAGCCGAACTGATCTTCTGAAAACCTAATTTCGTCTTTGAAATCATATTCTATCGATCAAACAAAAAAAATCAATCAAAAACAAGGTGGGTTTGTTACACATACATTCTAAAATACATCTAAGAGCAATTGAGTTTTGGATTTCGCACTCCAACATCGCTCACTTCGATTCGTATTTTCTTTGCTTGATCAATTTCTTGATTGAACTGGAGTCCAAGATGTTTGAGTTTAAAGTTTATTATGATTTTTGATCTTAGGTTTTTGAGGATAAGGGCACTCTAGTAATTTAAATTCTTTAAAGATATATAGATAATTGCACTACCTTTAGACACCCCTTATAAACCCATCCTAGATGGTATAATGAATGAGTATGCCTCAAAACAGGTTTCAAAAAAAAAATCAAACTGTCCCTATTCCCTACAGTGCATTGATGGTTTTACGCAAGGGCATGGATTGCCGAACCTCTTTAATTTCTAGGAAATGAGTTTGGACGCTAGGTTTTAAAGGACAGTAGTAGGGTCTTAACAAGGAGTTTTAGGCTCGGGGACAAATGGTATTGGACGTATACATGAAAGTAATTAACATGGGCCAGTTCAATGTGTATAAGCTAACATGTAAACGGGTATATACAGGTGGTTAACAAATTGAATTTTTTTTAGGTTATTTAGTTTTTGGTACTTACATTTTTTCCAACATTAGTGTTTGGTATAACATTTGTCCAATTTAGGATTTGGTACTTGAAAATAACGTTGACCTGTGTTGACTGTGTTTGATAAAACATGCAATTAATTCAATTTCTTAACGAAAGTCAATATTTAACACAGTCAACATAGGTCAACATTATTTTCGAGTACCAAATCCTAAGTTGGACAAATGTTAGACCAAACACTAATGTTGGACAAAATGTAAGTATCAAAAGCCAAATAACCCTTTTTTTTCCGAAGTGAAAAGGTTATATTAAAGAAAAAAAGCAAAGTCAGAATCAATACAAGAGGTAGTCAAAAAAAGACTAGATTACATATGAAGAACCAACTCCCAATTGTGAAGGATTTGAGTACTATGAATAAAGCGAAAAGTACCTAGATCACAACTTCATAGGATCAGTGTTTGTTTAGTGTAGAGAATCATCTCATAAACTGATTTATTTCTCCCTCCAAAAGCTCTACTACCCCTCTCCTTCTGGATGATCCAAATAATAACATAATGCAGAATGCTCCAAACTTCTCTGCACCTCCCAGATAACACATTCCACCTCCAAGCTTCGAAAAGCTGTAAAACTGTAGCCGGAAGTGGACAAGACATGTGAAAGCTTTTTATGAAATGATCACAAATTTCAAAAGAAGTACTGCAGTGTAAGAACAAATGGTCAGTTGTCTCATCCACCTGATTGCACGGAACACATGAAGTGCTGTCAATTCTCACGCCTCTATGAGTTAGCACATCTCTAGTAGGCAGAGAATTGTTGTAGATTTCCCATAATGTGAAGCTCACTTTTGAAAGAATTCCTTTCTTCCATAAAAACTTACTGAAAACACACTCCTCCTCGTTACATTCTAGAGCGACATAACATGCTTTTGTAGAAAAGTTGTTCATAATCTGCACCTCATCATCTCCATCTGTCAAAACTGGCACATTGCCTAAGTCTCTTCTCAACAGATCCCATTCTACATGCTCATTAGCGTTTAGAGGATGTTTAAACTGTCCAAACCATCTCCCATTACGAATCATATCAGCCACAGAAGCATGCTTGTCCTGACAAGCATTAAAAATAACTGGGAAATGATTTTTCAAACACCCATTAATAAGTAATTTATCATACCAGAAACGGATTCCTTTTCCGTTCCGAAAATTGAAAGTAGAAAATTCTTGCATCTCAGTCACCATTCTTGTGACATTTTTCCAAAGGCTTTTACATTGAACATCATCATTTTGACTTGGAAGAAGAATCTCTGTTGCAGCCTTCATTTTTTGTTGGAAAATTCTCCTCCATAATGCATTCTTTTGCTTAGAGTACCTCCAAGCCCATTTGATCAAGAGAGCTTTATTTGCCAATCCAAAGTTCTTCACACCTAAACCACAACCGTGCTTTGCTTTACAAATCTTAGTCCATCCAACCCGCACTATCTTTCTTTTTTCTTGAGTAGAGCCCCATAAGAAGTTCCTCATAAAATCCACCATCTTCTTCTCAACAAAAATTGGAAGGTTAAAAAGAGAAAGGTAATAGATAGGTAAGCAAGAGAGATAATATTTTATAAGCACTAATCTTCCTGCTTTATTTAAAAAATTTCTCTTCCAAGTGGCCAATTTAAGTTCCATCTTCTCCAGAACTGAGTTCCAAATGTAAATACACCTAGAGCTAGCTCCAATAGGCAATCCAAGATATTAAATGGCAGTTTCTCAGTTTTGCAACCCAATTCTTTAGACAACACTTCAATGACTTCATCTGCACCTGCACTTATCATTGTACTTTTCTCAAGATTAAGTTTCATACCTGTCAGTACTTCAAAAATGGAAAGAATGACAAACAATCTAGTTACTTCCTCTGATGTAGCATTAATGAAGATAAGAGTGTCATCAACGAACTGTAGATGGGAAATTATTGTTCCAGTATCAGCAACAGTGAAACCATTAAGTTGACCTCTTTGCACAGCATAATCCATTAATTTTGATAAAATCTATACCACCAAAAGAAAAAAAATATGGTGATAATGAATCACCTTGTCTCAAACCTTTTCATGGTTTGAATTTTTCAGTAGAAGCACCATTGACAAGAACGAATAAGTGAGAAGAAGAAACATACCATTGTATCCATTTTATCCATTTTACTCCAAAACCATAATTTTGAAGAATATAGAAAAGAGCTTTCCAGTTAATGTTATCAAAAGCTTTCTCAATATCGATTTTGCAGAGAATTCCTGGTCTTTTTGACTTTAACCTGCTATCCACACACTCATTGGCAATGAGTAATCCATCAAGAATTTGTCTATCATTTATGAAAGCACCTTGGTGTTCAGAGATTAAAAATGGCATAACAGTTTTTAGTCTCTCTGCAAGGAGCTTGCTTTGAAATGATTTTATAAGCACTTCCTATAAGACTCAAAGGTCTCAAGTCTTTAGGAGCGCAAGAATCCTCTTTTTTGGGTATAAGAGTGATAAAAGAACAATTAAGGCACCAATCTAGAGAGCCATACCTGAAAAAATCATCAAGCATTCTCATAAAGTCACCTTTGATTGTATTCCAGCAACTTTTAAATAATTTTTTTGAGAAACCATCTGGACCTGGGGATTTTTTTTTCCCATATGCTTAATAACATTTCAAACTTAATCCTCAATAAAGTTCCTCTCGACCAGATTCTCTTCTCCTCTCCAACATTAGGAAAGTCCAAGGAATCCAAAAATGAGTATACACTGTTATGATCAGAGAAAACATGGATATAGTAATTCCTAATTTTCCCGTTAATAATATTTTGATCAAAGCAGTATGAAATAGACGAAGTTATAATCAGTAAAAACTATTCATATAAATACTGATAGGAATATTTACATTCTACAATTTCACATTTTCAGTTTATTTAAATTGTACTTAGTGATGGAGTTTGAGTAACTGAGGATAAAAAAAACTCCTAAGAAGTACGAGTTAACAATCTGTCGATACGACTTCTAGCATTTTGGACATAATTCAATTGCCTTGATTCGTGAAGAAGCAAAGTATGGTCCATTTCCATTTTTGTGAATTACGGGTTTACACGTCCAAATTTTAATTCTTTTTATAAAGGTATGTGGTGTGTTTTTTTCAGTTCCACCTAATGTAATCAATTTCGGGTCTTGGTTCATCTCGCTTGGGAGCGAGACATTGGGACAACGAGATCTAGGGGAGATTTCGGTGAAATTTTGGAATAACTTCGGAGCCTTTATTAAATATATTCAACTACTTAGGTTAAAACTACAAATTTGGAGTAAGGAGGAGTATGAAGAGGTTGATAGAAATCTTGAGGAGCATAGAAATGTTTAATTTGGATGTTGTCGAGAACATTAACAATGGACTCACCGACTCTCAATGGGATGAAAACTGGAGAAATACTGCAAATTAACTATCATTGGAGTTGAGAATTTGAGAAGTAGAGCTGGTAAAAATCATGTTAAGGATTATGAAAATAATACCAAATACTTTAATAATCACAAATGATTGAAGAAGGAGAAGTTACCTGGGCACTATTAAAGTTGATGGTGTTCTTACTTCATACGACAATAAGATTATTAGAGATTACTTCTTTATTTAAAAATATTTTTCGGTCTCAAATACAAAGAACTGAGACCATGGAGAACGTGCAAGAAATATTTATCCATGAGGAGTAGAGTACTTGGTTGGAAAGGGATTTTGATGATGAAGAAAGTGTAACAGCCATTAAATTGTTGAGTAAATAAAACATTAGGTCCAGATAGTTTCCAATCATTTTTTATCTTCTTTATTGGGACAAAATAAAAAAATGACTTCCTTAATATAATGAAAGAGTTATTTTTCTTGACTGGAGTTAAAAATATATCTGTATTGCGTTGATTCTAAAAAATAATATTATTGGAGAGATAAAGGATTTAAGACCAATCAGTCTGGTGCATGGTGCATACAAAATAGTTTCTAAAGTCCTTGCTGAAAGATTCAAGCTTACTTTACCTACTATTATTTCTCAACAGTAATATGCGTTTGTAAAGAAGATACAAATGTGGGTGGTGTTTTGATAGCTAATAATCAAATAAATTCAAGATTAAGAAGTGGAAATTCAGGCATATGCAAAATTGATTTTGAAAAAGTCTTTGATCTTGTGAATTGAGACTTCTTAGATGGAATTTTGCAACTGATGGGTAATACAGGTGTATCTTTCTTTTGGGAACTTAGTAATCCTCAAATTATATTGAGGATAGATTTATACTTTAGGAAGGAATACTGATTTTTTTAGGAAGTATTCCAAGATAAGAAAATATTCCTGGACAAGGTAATATTCCTAGATAAAGAAATATACTTAGAAAATGAATATTTCCTAGAGAAGGTAGTATTCCTAGATAAAGAACTATACCCAAAAAAGAAATTATTCTTAGAGGGTTTGAGAAACAAAATCAATAGCTATAAATAAAGATGTTTAGCTCGTAGTTATGGATATCTGGAGTGTGGTTTGTGATAAAGACACACCTAGACTAGAGGGAGGTTTGTGAGACAAATCACCTAGAGATAAGTTTGTGAGATAATTAATCATTGTAAAATAAAGCTTAACAAATAGGTTAAAGTTATTTACCTTGATAGAGATATTGTGAGCATAATAAAGAGAGAATTGTTATGGGTTTCTTGTTCATAATCTAGAGAAGACATTTTCTTCGAATATGGTTTTCTGGTGTTTTCTGTGTTTTTTTTCTCTAGTTTTCGTCTGTTATTATTCTGAATTTCGCCTTTATTACAATAGTCACCAAGGTACAAAGATCATATGTATCAAGTTGGTATCTGAGCAGGTTCGTTTCTTTCAGGGAAGATTCCTGTGGTTTATGGTCTTCACTAGATCTCTCTACAAACAACTTGGTGAGTCACTCGAAAATTGGAATACGTTGGAAGAACAAGATGACCATGGTATGGTTTAAGTTAGATAAGGAACGATCGGATGGGGAAGGTAAGAGGTTGAAGTCATTGAGATGTGGATCGCTTCGTACTTTAGATCAGATTGGTAACAAAGCCTTTCGTCTTGATTTACCACCTTATCTAGGAACGTGCTCGGTTACTAATGCCGAACACTTGAATTTGTTAGTCCACCGCTACAAGATGATGGTAAGGATGAAAATATGATCTTGCAAAGTGTAGAATACTTGTGGTTTGATCGAGAAAAACCAATCGAGCATAACTGAATTATGGATCGAAGAGTGACTAAGACAAGACAATAAGAGAAATGCGTTTTTTAGTTATACGTGAAGGTCAAGTTCCCAGCAACGAGAGATGGTTCACCAGGGAGAAAGGAACTTTTAAGTTCCCTTATCTCCAGTTCTAACTTTTACAAGAGTTCAAGTTCTTAAATTGGGAGGGTGGGGCGGGGGAGGGGGCGGGGGGTCCATGATACATGTGTATCTTTCCTCTTTTGGGAACTTAGTATTCCTCAAGTTATATTGAGGATAGATTTCTACTTTAGGAAGGAATACTGGTATTCCTAGATAAAGAAATATTCTTAGACAAAGTAATATTCCTAGATAAGAAAATATATTTAGAAATGAATATTTCCTAGACAATGTAATATTTCTAGATAAGGAAACATACCTAGAAAAGAAATTATTTCTATATAAGGAAATAAATTCCTAGAAGGTTTGAGAAACTAAACCAGAAGCTATAAATAGAGATGTTTAGCTCATATATAAGGACATCTGGAGTGTGGTTTGTGATACAGACAACCTAGACTAGAGAGGGAGGTTTGTGAGACAAATCATCTAGAGATAAGTTTGTGCGACAATTAATTATTAAAAAAACAAGCTTAGCAAATAGTTTAAGGTTATTTACCTAGCCAGAGAGATTGTGAGTGTAACAAAGAGAGAAATCTAATAGTTTTCTTTTTCATGTTCATAAACTAGAGAATATATTTTTATTCGAATTTGGTTTTCTGGTATTTTCTGTTTGTTTTTTTCTCTAGTTTCGTCTATTATTATTCTGAATTCCGCTTCAATAACAATGTTACCAAGGTGCAGAGATCATACATATCAATGGGATTCGGAGAAAAATAGAGAGGATGAGTTGGATGTTGTGTCCAATATGTCAGACCTTTTGTGTTAGAGCACTGCTCGGTCGAACTCGCAAGCGTTGCTATCTCAAGCTTGTTTGTCAGGTTTAGGATAAAAATTGTATTTGAGCATTAGACTTCACGGCGTTCATAGGTTGAAGACGAAGAACTACTAAGGGGAGCTTGTGGAACTTCATCAACAAAATGTATCTGGAGACTTGAACTCATCTATCACTCAAAAGACTATCTACTTTATCTCCTATTTGAGACAAAGGTCGTATAGCTATATAGACTTCAAATATGCACATTTGATATTTCGAGATGAGTTTAACTCGCTTACATATTTCTCGAAATATGTGTTGGTAAGCTTTCGCTTTAACCAAGTTCATCTTATATTCTTGACAACGGTCAAAAGATGATCATGTGAAAATCGCCTGGTAACATCTTACATGATTTTTGTGAGACAGTCATTTGATGTAGACTCAGAATATTTCGTATTGATCATTCGATCACTTGAAAATTGCTTTGAAGCTAATAGTTTGTGTGGGACAACTATTTTCATCTTCCGAGAATGTTTCAATGGTTGAAATGAGAGTTTAGAACAATTGGATATAAGCACTGTATGCGTACTTGCATATGTGTAATCCAAGTCCGGGAACCATGGTATGCATACCCGTATGTGTACCGATTGGTTTAGTAGAGGTCCGGAACTAAGTGCGCATACCGGTACGTGTACTGGCGCGAGGTTCAAGTTCCGGGACTTAATGAGTTTGGTGGTATGCGTACCCGTTAGCATACTGGCAAACCCAAACTTAGTCCGACCACTAAGATATGCTTACCCGTTTGCGTACTTGAGTGGGTTATGTTCTAAAATCGGTTTTTTCATGAACTAATACATTTATATAATAAGGAATACAATATTTTGCAAACCGTGGCTATAATGTTCATGAGTTGATTCGAGTGAATCAACATCGATTTTGTTTCAATTGTGTCTTGTATACTTCTTTGAGAATATAAACAATTGAACAACTCTAGAACTAGTTTCATTTGAGTCATTTGAACTAGTTATGGTTAAGATGAATAAGGTTGATATGAAAGTGTTCATATGGATAACTTCGGTTAACTATTGTTGAGCCAACAAAGGTGTACACGTTTGGGTACGGTTACTCATATCTAAATGAAGTCACTTTTCATTTGTGTATAACAAGCTAAGTTCGATCTAACGGTTGAAAGATATTAGCTTGAGTCTAATCAGGTTTTCATCTAACGGTGAATACTGAATGCTTTGTTACCAAGGTAACATTGATTGCAAACCCTGATTAGAAGACTATATAAAGGAGAACTCTAGCAACTGGGAAACCTAATCCCCACACCTCCTGTGTGATACTAGTTGCAACTAGAGTCAATTCTCCTTTAACCTTAGGTTTTCCAAAACCCTGTAGGTTAATGACTTGAAGACTTCATTGGGATTGTGAAGCCAGAACCAACTATTTTCTCTGTAGTTGCCTGTTCTGATCTTGTTGTTTTTTTTATCATGATTGAGTACTATCTTCTCTAAGATTTTCTTGAGATTTAATCTCCAATGGGCAAGATAAAAGTAGTCACAAACATCTTCGTCTCATCGTTTGTGATTCCACAATATCTTGTTTCGCTACCATACGATTAAGATTATTGTGAGTTGATTGATATGTCTATGCTGTTCTTCGGGAATATAAGTCTGGTATATCAATTGGTTCATGTTCACCTTGATTTATCAAAAGAGAGAACAAAACTGATAGGTTTATCTGTGGGAGACATATTTATATATTCAATAGACTTTTCTGTGTGAGACATATTGGTTTATCAAGTCTTCAACTTTGGGTCGTAGCAACTCTTAGTTGTGGGTGAGATCAGCTAAACGAATTAAGTGCGTAGAGTCCTGCTGGAATTTAGAGACGTAAGGAGCACAACTATACTTTGATCAATTTGAGATTGGTTAGGGCTCAACTAACAAGAGGGGGAAGGTGAAGAATACGAAAGATAAGACTACAAATTATAAACAACCCTCTTTTGTGGTAAGAATAATTTCTCTTTTTGGAATTCATGGGCAATATGATGTGAGGAGGTCACAGGAATGCCAAAGGACTGGCTGACAAATCTACAAAAGGCTACGGGTATGCCAAAGGTGCCCGATCGGCTGACAAATTTACAAAAGGCCATGGGAATGCCAAAGGAACCCAATCGACTGACAAATTTACAAAAGGCTACGGGTATGCCAAAGGCACCCGGTCGGCTGACAAATCTACAAAAGGCTGCGGGAATGTCAAAGGCGCCCTGTCGGCTGACAAATTTACAAAAGGTCATGGGAATTCAAAGGCACCCAATCGGCTGACAAATCTACAAAAGGTCATGGGAATGCCAAAGGAACCCAATCGGATGACAAATCTACAAAAGGCCACGGGAATGCCAAAGGCGCCCAATCGGCTAAAAAATCTACAAAAGGCTACGGGTATGCTAAAGGCGCCCGGTCGGCTGACAATTCTACAAACGGATACGGGAATACCAAAGGCGCCCGGTCGGCTGACAAATTTACAAAATACCATGGGAATGGAAAAGGCACCCAATCGGCTGACAAATTTACAAAAGGTCATGGGAATGCCAAAGGCACCCAATCGACTGACAAATCTACAAAAGGTTACGGGAATGTCAAAGGTGCCCGATCGGCTGACAAATTTACAAAACGTCATGGGAATGCCAAAGGCATCCAATCGGCTGACAAATATACAAAAGGCCATGGGAATGCCAAAGGCGCCCAATCGGCTGACAAATCTACAAAAGACTACGGGAATGCCAAAGGCGTCCAATCAGCTAACAAATCTACAAAAGGCCACGGGAATGCCAAAGGCGCCCAATCGGCTGACAAATCTACAAAAGACTACGGGAATGCCAAAGGCGTCCAATCAGCTAACAAATCTACAAAAGGCCACGGGAATGCCAAAGGCGCCCAATCGGCTGACAAATCTACAAAAGACTACGGGATCCCAAAGACGCCAAATCGGCTGACAAATCTACAAAAGGCAATGGGAACGCAAGAAGGGGATGGGCGCGTTCTATCACCGCTCGCCCAACCCACCACATCCCTTTGATAAAAAGGAAAGGGGAGTAGGCGCGTTCTATCACCGGTCACCTAACCCACCGCATCTTTTTGATAAAAAGGAAAGGGGGTAGGCGCGTTCTATCAGCGCTCGCCCATACCACCGCATAGGCGCATGCTATACCGCTCACCCAACCCTCCACTTCCTTTTGATAAAAAGAAAAGGGGAGTAGACGCATTATATCACCGCCTACCCAACCCACCGCTTCCTCCTGATAAAAACAAAAGGGATAATGGGTGCGTTATAAAAACGCTCACCCAACCCTATACATCCTTCAAAAAAAAAAGAGAGATAACCACGAATAGTTGATGCTCTACGAAACCAAGAATAACAAGAAACGCCAATAACGTACTAATAGTTAACCAAGCACCATAATAATATCCCACAAATAAAAAATAAAAAAACAAAAACAAACAAACACAACAAACAAATCATCGAGAGACAAGGGTCCAACATAGCCAATGAAAGACGAAAGAAAAGACAACATAAACAGAAAGTGCGTTAAGCAGACTGAAGCGTAGACAACTCCCGCCGTTTCTTATCAAGCTCCGTGCGAACCACTGCTTCTGCGGTCTCATCCCGTATCACCTCATCGTTATCCACCCCAACATCAACAACCAATTGATTCAACACCTCTTTCTTGCTATCAGTTGCCTCTGAGCGCTTCTCCAGTTCCTACTCAAGCTTAAAAATATGACTCATAAGCCGACCACGAGGGTCACTACGACTCTTCACCTTCTCCAACAGTTCTTCTAACCATAGTATTGGAAACATGATGTTGACTGCTGACCGCACGACAGTCTCACAACCTCGCATTGTCACCGCGTCAATAGGATCATCCCCTACCCGCGTGAGATGGTCGGCGATTTCCAAGAGGTTCTTGGTCATGTAGCACAAAGTGCGAATATCCATAAGACATGCCTTCGCCATGTGACCACCACTACGCTCCACAATATCCCTATAGCTAGCGGCAAAAACATTTGGCACCCAAAAGCCATGAACGAATGTATGAGTGTCAGGATCTACTCCAGCCTCGGCATCACTCACCACTAGAGGAAAACAAAGTTGAGCGTCCTCGATATTTGCTGGCGCAATGGGGACGGCGGGTACGTCAGGAACCGAAGAGGCGGAAGAACCACCACTATCCAACCGAGCGCGTTTAATAGAGCCATCGCCAATACGGACTACACGCCGCACACCATCTGTGTCGAGTTTAGCAAACTCTTTACGCTTTTTACCCATATAATAACGCCAACGATGAAATTTTAGCAAACAAGCGAACAGAAGCAAAACACAAAAAGAAAAGAGACGAGAGACTAATCTCGGGAATCGACGAATCGGGCGGGATGTCAACAGGTTTAGGACGAGACGCAGAAGAACTAGAAGATGACTCAGAATCACTAGTAGAGCCTGAAAAATGAGAGATGAACACCATTGCAAAGAATAACTTAGATTTATTAAAAAAAAAAAAAAAAAAAAAAAAAAAAAAGGAAAGAAGAGAAGAATGATAAAAACAAAGACACGTACTAAATAGGAGGTTACCTTCACGATCACCAACGGGTGCTTCCACGTGGGATGAGAACCCACTAAAAACTGACCGGCTAGACCCAGACGGGCTCATTGATTGAGAACGGCACTAGGAGACACCGGAGGTCCGCCTATAGCACGAATAATATCATCCCGGAGAGGATGAACTTATGATATGTGAAGATGCGGAGATACCCAACCAGTCCCCTTGGGAAGATCGACCCAAAGATCCCTCAACTGGTCTACAAACGAGGGGGTCGTACTGCTGCTAGCGCTCCTAGGAGGTTGTGACGCGCTTCTTCGACGAGCCTGCTAAGGGTGCAAGGATGAGATATTAGCGGAAGAACAAGGGCGCTGAGCAGACAACTTAGCTGCTTCTCGCCTGGCCTTCTTTGCAAATCTCCTCTCAGTCCAGTCACACTCAGGCATGTTCAAGTACTCTTCCATTACATAATAAAGGGCCTTCCACCCGGCAGGATTGGAAAGAGGAGCTCCCTGAGAATGTAAACCCGCCACTCATTTTACCAAAAGCAAAAAAAGAGGGGGGTGGCAATAATTGATAGATGAATGAAAAGCAAAAGAGAGAAGAAACAACAAGTACATGCACTGCCAAAGGGTTATCCGACGGTCTTACCACCTCTATCTGTGGTGGCTTATGATTAGAAAACGACTTCTACCCTTTCTTCGGCCTTATGGGCTCATGACCTTCAGGAGGAGCCCAAGAAATAACCAAAGGCTCTAAAGGGCGACCTTTGGTAGCGGAAACGAGACGATACGCAGCGACTATGGTATCATCAAGTTTAATCCGGCCAGACGCATGAAGCACTCGAAGGTCCTCATAGGATAAGTCACGGGGAGGAGACAATTCACGCAAAAGGAAGTTCAAAGATCGACGATGCATGAAATGATGGTACTCGTGGGCTCCCTCAGTAACCGCCAAAGGGAGCTCCACAATAGGCTGCTTGAATGAAAAGTTGATCCCCCGATAAGATAGACGCACTGGCCCCTTGAATAAAAAACGATTAAAACTGGCGACGACATCCCCAATATCAGAGCTTCCCCAAGGAGGAAATCTACGGGGAATTCCCTGGTCAAACCCAACTTGTCGAGCTGCACGGTCGGGATTGTATGACATGGAAATAAACTTACCGGCATGGAAACCAGGAAGATAACCAGGCAACATAGCCATTACCGATCAAAATCCACTTCCGCCAATACCTTTGACGAGTCCCATTCTGTGTCAAAATGTGCAGTAAAATCGTAATGCGCTGGGTCCGATCGATTGTCTTGATAAGGAAATGGCATAAAATCCTTGGCCACGTCCAGGTATTGGGAAATATCTCCCTTAGGAACTTTCCCCTTGAGATGCCAAAGAGCCATCCGCGGATAACCATAAACAACTGGAACCTTCTTAACCAAGCCATCATATTTTTCGACGTCTTCTTCGCGATGAATCACTAATTCATTAGGATCAGGCGTGTATGGGGAAACATGCTCCCAAGACCATGCTTGCATAAAAGAAGCCGGGATGTAAGTCTCGATCTTATAAGATCAACCCACCGTCTGGAGATCGTGATACAACAAATCTAGATGGCGATACAGGCCACCTAAAAACATCGGCGCAAGCAGGAAAGAGACACCGCAGATAACAACACCGCCATTGGCACGAGTTCGCTCTTAATGGTATCCTTGGGGTTATACTCAAATACGTCATGACAAAGCCAAAACATAATGTAAGCAGCCAACTCCGTGCGAGTATTCTTCTCCTTTCGCTTGGGAAGAAGAACTTTTCCATCCACTAACCGTGGAGCCCAATACTTAATCCAAAGAGGAAAAGAAGCACGTCGGTTGGTCTTGGTAATCCACTCAGGACTGGCCTTTGCTGGAGGAGTTGACAAGCCGTGGATCGCTTCGTGAGCACGGATAGAACTAGCAAGCAATGCTTCACCCATTGGACGCGCTGAAGGAGGATTCTTCTTCTCAACCCATTTGGCCTTTCCCCTTGCGGCAGACGATGATGCCTCTTTCTTGCCCGCGTCAGCAATATTCTTGTCCTCGTTCTGTTTTGATGGCGTCAGGTTCTTCCTTACCAACTCGTTCCGGGAAGCATCTTTACAATCCAACAGATAATTCCGCAACACTTTGTCCTCGTCAGTTAGCGCTCCGTAAACAGTCGCTTCGTCATACGAATGACTACCATGAATGGGTAACCCTGTAAGGGCGACTACGTCCTCCAGGATTATGGTTGCTTCCCCCCACACTGTGAAAAGAGTATGAACATGGGGAGCCCAGCGACAAAAGAGCTGTGTTATGTCGCGCCTACATCTCTTTACTTCCCGTTTAAGAGATGAATTTATGGCTTCATCAATACCCGCTTCACGAAGGATGGCCGCATGACCTGAATTGGAACGTATATAGGATGTCCAGTGCGGCCATATCAGATGAGTTTTTTATTTGGAATGGATATCAATGGCAGGAAGATCGTAGTCGCCGCGGTAAATAGCCATTTGCGGCACCGTTTTAAACGCAAAAGCATTCATGGTTTCCGATTCGGGTTGCATAAGACACCCAGGGGAGGACGGATAAGGTAACACAAAAGGATTTAAAAGGTGAGGAACAAGGATATCATCAAGAGGGATAATGCGCTTACCTCCACGGATCTCCCTCAGCTTTAGTGCGCGTTTTAGATCAGTCCCGCTGGTAAACTCCGCAAGCGTATATGACTTGCCATATTCCGGAGGAGGTTAAAAAATTTCGTCCTGATCCGAGTACTGGGTCCTCTCGGAACCCATATTCATGACTCCTTCAGACTCGTCGGATTCTTCAGACGAACTACTAGTAGAACTATTAGACATGGCGCGTATATGAGTATTCAGTAGGAAGAGAGGAGAAGAACCAGAAGCTGAAAAGATAAGAGGGGAAAACAAACCAACAGATCTATATATAGGGAATCTCAAGGCCTGAAGGTGGCGGTTATGCAGAGGGAATGATAACTGGCAGAAACCGAATACAAAAAGAAAAGGTTGCACGATAAAAGAAGGTCAACCGTCACCTGGGGTCATGGAGTTGATAAAGAGGGAGGATATCCTCATTCCTAACTTCCCACAAAATAGTGGAGGGGGGGGGGTTCAAAATATCCTATGAATATTGAATTATTTTACAAATAATCCAATAGTTAGGGGACTAATGTTGATACATCAAAAATAATATCCCTTAACGGGTTCGGGATGCCCTAAGGAGGGAGGTAAGCCTAGTACGAAATATAGGGTCTTGGGGACTAAGCCCAAGCCCAACGAGAAAATACCCATGAGGTAAGAAGGACAATGAAGGGATTAACAAATAAGGAGGAGGTTACATTAAGGAATGCCATTAGAAGTAATTAAGGAGGTTTAGGACATGTGTCATGATGTCATAAAAGGAGGGATTTTTGGGAAAGTCTATATAAGAAAGGACAAAGTACAACAGAAAGACAACTCTCTCTCTCTTACTATTCCTAGAAAGCTGAGGTCACTAGGACGGGTAGAACCAAAACTGAAATCACCACTCAACACTACCATACAATCAGATTATTGTGATGTGATTGATATTTCTAGGCTGTTCTTCGGGAATATAAGTCTGGTATATCAATTGGTTCTTGTTCACCTTGATTTATCAAAAGACGAAATAAAATTCATAGGTTTATCTGTGGGAGATAGATATATCTATTCAATAGACTTTTCTTTGTGAGACAGATTGGTTTATCAAGTCTTCGATTTTGGGTCGTAGAAACTCTTAGTTGTGGGTGATTTCAGCTAAGGGAATCAAGTGCGTAGAGTCCTGTTGGGATTCAGAGACGTAAGGAGCGCAACTGTACCTTGATCAGTGTGAGATTGGTTAGGGATCAACTACATTCCAGTCTGAAGTTAACCTGGAGTAGGCTAGTGTATGTAGCTGCTTAAAACAACTGGTGTTCAAATATGGACTAGGTCCCGGGGTTTTTCTGCATTTGCGGTTTCCTCGTTAACAAAACTTCTGGTGTCTGTGTTATTTCTTTTCCACATTATATTTGTTTATATAATTGAAATATCACAGTTTGTGCGTAAGTTCAATCAATTGTGAATCCAACCTTGGTTGTTGATTAAATTGATGGACACTTGGATATTGGTTTTTGATACCGTGCAAGTTATTTCTTATATTCAATCGGGCTCACAAATTCCTATTTGTTTGATTGCATATTGAATTGAGAAATTGAGATATAACTCTATGATATACTTTTCTTAAGATTGAGTCTGACTGTCTAGTTGATTCTCTTGAAAGTATATTGGAGTTAGTCCATACAGATTGCTAAGCAAAATATTGGGTGTGGTTGTTAGACCCCCGCTTTTTCATTTTGTTCTTATTCATGGATGTTTAACTGGTTACCTAAAGATCAATAAAAATATATGAAAAGGTGAACCTATCTTACATTTTTATTTCTTTTTGTTGGAGTATCTCTTACTTTCATGATAAGAAAATCATGATATTCCAATAGGATAATTATAAAGGTATGTTCGTTAGCTATCTGTAATTTGCACATGACACTCTCATTTTGTAAGATGTTGATGTAGAACAGTGATATATCTCAGGTTGTTGTTTTTTCCTGAATTGCTTATTAGTTTGAAAATAAAATTTGTAAAAATCAAAATTTATGGAGTTAATTTTGAAAGTAATCTAACTTAAAACTTCCGATATAACAATGCAAAAAGATTGAACAAAGATTCCAGAGCTGGAAAAGTAGATTATATCACAAACGAGTACATTAGTGATAATAAATATATCCTTACTAGTTTGCCGATTTTTCAAATAGGTTGCGTTGTGCTGCCCAAAAAAAATCACTCTAAAAACAAATGTTATTTGAAGAGATTTTTGGTCGGACTGAGGAGACGAATTCTAAAGGTTTCTTTATAAAATCTTAGAGTTATCTTTGTAAATCCACTGAAAACAAGAGGTTTAGGCTTTAAAAAGGGATAAGATGAACCAGGCTATAATTGGTAGGATAGCCTAGAAAATTGTCTTTGAACAAAATGTTTGGTGGGTCAGTTTAGTGAAAACTAAGTGTTTTAGAAAAAAATTATATTTTTAAAACTAAAAAAAAATCTAATGATTATTGAATATGGAAGTGTATCGTCTGTTTTTCGAGTGTTGGTCTGCTAAAAGTATATACATGTTACCTACAGCACCTGACATGATAATTAGTGTCAGTTCTGATAATTCTGTTGCAGCTATTTATAATCACCAAACTGCATGAGAAAGGGATATTTCTAAACTAAAAATTGCAACAGTAAAGTATTGGTTTATCTGGAAAAAGAGGTGTATCAGATTCTTCCAAAATAAAATCGTATTACAATGTAAACTGCCTTAGATATTTAAAGATTTTTGTAATATTGGTGTACTAAAAGCACTAAACAATTCAGGAAGAAGTTTTGGAAGTTATGAAAAAGCGGGGGTCTAACAACACCAACCAATATTTCGCTTAGCAATCTGTATGGACTAACTCCAATATACTTTAATAGAGAATCAACTAGACAATCAGACTCAATCTAGATTAAAGTATATAGAGGAGTTAATATCTCTCTCTTGTTTTGATTTACTCAAGCTAATACAAATCAGCGAGTCATTAATCAAACACAAGGAATAACTTGGATGGTACCAAAGACCAATATCCAAGGATCAATCAATATCAATCAACAACCAAAGGTCGGATTTCCAACTAATTGATTCAAACGCACAACCTGTATAATTTCAATTATAAAGATAAAACAATATAATGCGGAAATTGAAATAACACAGACACCAGAAATTTTTTTAACAAGGAAACCGCAAATGCAGAAAAACCCCGGGACCTAGTCCAGATTGAACACACACTGTATTAAGCCGCTACAGACACTAGCCTACTCCAAGCTAACTTCAGACTGGACTGTAGTTGAACCCCAATCAATCACCCACTGATCCAAGGTACAGTTATGCTCCTACACCTCTGATCCCAGTAGGATACTGCGCACTTGATTCCCTTAGCTGATCTCACCCACTACTAAGAGTTGCTACGACCGAAAATCGCAGGCTTTAACAATTAACAAATCTGTCTCACACAGACAAGTCTATCAAAGGATCAATCTGTCTCCCACAGATAACCCCTAAAGGTTTTGTTCCGTCTTTTGATAATAATCAAGGTGAACAGGAACCAATTGATAATCCGGTTTATATTCCCAAAGAACAGCCTAGATTAATCAATCACCTCACAACACTCTTAATCGTAGGTAGCGAAACAAGATGTTGTGGAATCACAAACGATGAGACGAAAATGTTTGTGATTACTTTTTATATCTTGCCTATCAGAGATATCAATCTCAAGCCAATCAATCTGATAGTACTCGTACGATAGAAGATGCAAGAAAATATCACAAAACTACGATAAAACTAGTATCGGTCTGGCTTCACAATCCCAATGAAGTCTTTAAGTCGTTAACCCGGTTTGAGAAAAGAAAACCATAGGGTTAAAGGAGAATCGAATCTAGTGCGCAAACTAGTATCACACGTAAGGTGTGGGGATTAGTTTTGCACAATACTAGATGTCTCCTTTATATAGTCTTTCAAATCAGGGTTTTGGCTTGGTCACAAAGCAAACAATATCCATCGTTAGATGAAAACCTGATTTAGATTCAAGCTAATATTTCTCAACCGTTAGATCGAAAACTTAGCTTGTTATACACACTTGACAATGCACGTTTTTAGGTTTGTTAATCGTACCCAAACGTACGCACTTGTTGGATCAATAATAGTCAACCAAAAGGTTAGCCATATGAGCATCTCATATCAACCATGTTCTTCTTCACCATAACTAGTTCAAATGACTCAAATGAACTAGTTAGAGAGTTGTTCAATTGCAAGGAAATCTCATGTACTACACAAGACACAATTGAAGCAAATATGATTTGATTCACTCGAATCTGTTCATGAACTTTATAGCCACGGTTTGCATACTGCATTCCTTAGTCTTTATAAGTTTAAGTTCAGAAATCATCTTCAGATATATAACCTTCTTAAGTTTGCAGACTAGGTTCGCGGACTTAAGCAACCGGTAGAGTTTACAAACTCTAGCAGAAAATCTCGGCAAAGACTTTCGCCTGTTCGCGGACTGGGTTCACAGACTGGTCTAGTTTGTCAACTCCAGCAGAATTTCTCAGGATGAGAAGTTCGGCAGTTCGCTGACTGAGTTCGCGGACTTGGCTCACGCCATTCTCCGGTTTCTCTTGATCAACAAAGTTCGCAAACTTTGGTTCAAGGAATATGACTTATACATAAATGTGTTTCCACAACAATGTTTATGTCCACCATTGGTTATGTAATCTAAACTCTCATTTCAATCATTGAAACATTCTTAGATGACGTTATATAGTTGTTATTCACAAACCATTTCTCATCCAAGCAATTTTCGAAGTGATTGAAACATATCATGACTTTCGTCACTAGGTAAAGATAAACTTGATCGAAGCAAAACGCTTACCAACACATATTTCGAGATATAGATAGGCGAGGTATACTCGTCTTGAAATACTAAATGTGTATAATCCAGTCTATATGTATATCATACAACTTCTTGTCTCAAAGAGTAGGAGATAGAGTATATAGACTTTTGAGTGACAGATAAGTTCAAGTGTTCACATACCTTTTTGTCGAGAAGTTCCACTGGTTCCTTGAGTAGTTATTCTTCTTGTATGATGAATCGCCATGAAGTCCTTGAGCTCAACTACACTTTCTATCCTAGTCAGGGACTTAGCTATTATAGACTAGAAATCAGGACTTATAGTTTTGATAACTAACATTGACAAACATGCTTGAGATAGCAACGCATGCGAGGTTGACCGATCAATGCTCTAACAAGTTAATTCTAACCCGAAACAAACTTGAAAAAGGCTTGACTTGGATGAACTAAAGCTCAACTTTGATGTTGCTTGGTCTCATTATTTTGATTTTTCCGGGTTATGGATTAATTTTGAGAAATCATGCAGGTACAAGTCTAGGATATAAATCTGGGATACTCAAAGTAACATATCCAGAAAAAACAGAGGCTTTAGCTATGCTATAGGGAGCAAAAGAGAGTTGAACTTGAGCAATTTTTGGATGAAAAGGGATTGTTGAAGAATATTGATGTTCACAAATGGAGTTGAAGGACTGATGAAATTGTAGAACCATTTTTTAGTCAAAGAAGCAATGGATATTCTTAGAATGTAATCACTTTTTTGGTTTTAAATTTATCCCAAGATCAGGAAATCTAATAGATGATAAATTAGAAGCTAAATATGCATCTCTACATCAAACTTGTCATTTTCTATGCCAAATCTTATGTTATTGTTTTTAGTTGTATGAGTTCGTACAACTATGTGTCTCCATAGATTTTCAAGCTAAAGTGTAGTTTCCTTTAATGCTTTACAAGAAGATCCATTGTAATTTCTTTTAATGCTTTACAAGCATATCCAGAGAATGTTGGTGAGTCAAATTTCGAGCAATATATGCTAAGAAATTTATTCCCTCTTTTTGTCACTCTTGAGTTCTTGTTTTCATTTTTAATAAATGTCCAATTCACACACATACAAAAAAAAATATTGCATTTTAGGTTGTTGTACCGGAAATTAACATTGAGAAATACTTATTTGGATTTTCTTATGGGTGACAAGTATGGAGGTATAGCCAAACGGGATAGGATAATTGATAGATTTTCTCTTGCAAAATTATTTTGTTGGAAAAAACCATTGCCCTTTGTAGCTGAAAAGATCACATCAATTAATATAGTGCTCTTGCAAGGCTTCATATCCATTACATGTATTTATATGAAATGCATATATCAGTTATTAAAAATCTTGACAACAATAAGACATTTTTATATAATGGGAATAAAGGCGGAAAAAGATGCGTCTCTTGTCAAGGGCATGCACTTCGCATGAAGAAAAATTTGGTCAGATTGGTGTAACGAATTTAAAGAAAATGAATCACGCTTTGCTTTCTCAGTGGTCTAGTAGAAGAAGATGCAATTTAGAGGAATATTATTACTGAGAAGTATGTTATTAGTGATGTCGATCGGATTTCAAAAACTCCTAAATGTTTATATGGAAAATCTGTTTAGAGCGCAACTCTGAAACATAACAATGTTCTTGGAACATGGCAAATTTATAATTACAAGTGTACTTATGTCGTATTTTGGGATGATAACTGGATTTATAAGTCTATCAAAATTTACTACTCAGACTTTTTGATGTGACAAGAGTAAAAGACTTAACAATTGCTAATATGGGAGAAATGGTAGGAAATTGTATTGTTTGGAATTTTCAAGTTTACCAGAATTTTGTTGATTGGAATTTCCGAGTTCCTAAGACACCAAATATTTCATCTAAAGCTGAATTGATTATTTTCACTTGTGCTTTGGTTTATTCAAGTTCAACGTGGATTCTGATGATGAATTACAATGCTCTCTATCTCCAATAAATTATTTTATGTTAATTCTTCATTTTTAATTATATATTAAAGCAGAAATTTCATCATAATCTTTTTTTTCCATGTGGCTTATTAGTTATGGAAGACTCTCAACAAGAGATTATTCTTAGAAGAAGAGAAATTGAGATCCATGAAGTAAGTTATTTTTGTAATGAGCCTGAAACTAGTTCTCATTGACTTCTTTGTTGTGTTTTTCCTAGGCAGACTGAGAATATTCTTTTTCGTAAATTGGTTTTCTTATGTGCTTATGGATGTTTTAACTACCATTCAAGCCTATCACCTTATTCAGGAGATCAAAGAAAGGCTGCAATTTGGAATCTTATTCATACTAGCATCACATGGAGAGCATTTGGAAAAAGAGGGATGCAAGAGTATTTCCAACGATAAGAGTAAAAAAAATATTACTATGAGTATGTTAATCCTCAATTAAGTGTTGGTAGCTTGTTACCAATACTTAATTATTTTAGGTGTGTATTTAGGAATCTGTAGATTTATTAGTATTTTCTTCAACCAAATAAACAATGTTTGATCAATGATTTTTAGGCTTAGGGACCAACATTATTTTACTACAAATCCATGAGCTTAAACAACATAAGTCAGTTTAATCTGCTAAAAATATTAACAACGAAAAGAGACAAATAAAATCGATACAACATCGTTTCATAATGTATTGTGACTCTTATCGGAACTCATTTCTCAAGCTATTATTACAATTGTGGAATGAACAAGATTTCACTATCCTTACCTTTTTTTTTCCTCTTGAATACCTTATACTTACCCCGTGCCACAATTTTGTAAAAAATGTGGTTTCCTAGTCAATTTTTATGGAAGATGGATTTAACTATCTTCAACTCTTGGATCAATAAGAACATGCGGATGAGAGATTTTACCATAGATAAAAAGGAAGCCACAACTCAAGCATATCAAAAGGTAACCCGTTACATGCAAAGATGATCCTCCGGGTAAGTCCAAACGGTTGTTGAATGATTGATTATGGCAACATGTTGTCTAAAACCCGCTCCATTTAAGTTTTTTTCTTAAAAAACATTGATATTAGATACTTTTCTAGTATATAAGACATTTTATGGTCAATTTGGATTATAAGTTTTCAACATCGATCATCTCCGTCATCTTTCAAAGACCGATTGTGTTTTATTTTATTTTATTTTAATATAATTATTATCTCAGTAAGTGCGGTTAGTTAAATCTTTCTTGTTTTCTCATTGAGGAAGTTTTCCAGCAAAATAAATAACTCTCCTTCAGACAACTCTTACGGTATGGAGGTAAGATCATCGATAAATCTCGAAGTATCAATATATATATGTAGACTCTCAGCAATGAGTGGAGTCTAAACCCTTCATAGGTAAAAGTAAAAAAAAAAAAAGATGATCCATCCAACCGTTAATAGACCAGACATTCCAAAAAAAGAAAGAAAAAGGATACAATTTTCTTTTTGAAGTTAGCAATGCTTATAAGCGTTACTAATTGGAACAATCCGTATCATGATTCATGAACGTTTTTATCTATCCCTAATTATCAAGAAAATAAAAACTCTCATCCGGTTTCTAAGTGATCGGATGAGAAAAAAAAGTTTAATAATACAAATCCGGACACTCAGTTTTCAAATAGACTATCCCTTAGGGACATCGTCAAATTTGAGGGATAGTATCTTGAGCACAAACATATAGACATTTAGAAAATGAACCGGGTAGCATATAGAAAATAATTAGGAAGTTTAAGTAACAAAATAGAAAAGTGAAAACTACAGTCACACCTATTTTTCAGATTTCTCCCATTGTCAAACCCACCGACAAAAAACTTCACGGGCGCACCCAATTTTTCCCCAAAAATTACTCGCTCGCCCATATTTTCTAAACTTATACTTTCATTCATATTTCGTCTTCGTTTCCTTTGGAAGAGCTTTACGAACTAGGTTTTGTGGATTGTATGGAAGATTCGAGGTATGTCGGATGGCAGAGAAGATGAATATCGAGAGATTGATGAGGTTCTTGATGATTATTGAAGCTGTTATCTGGTTGACAGAGAAGAACAAAGGTTGATGCTGGTGATTTGAGAAACTGAGAAGGAATAGAGGATGGGTCTGAGACGTATATTCGGGGTTTCTGGTTGTAAACTGCTGATGGAATTAAGGAATTGACGGAACTGAAATCAAGATGAAGATGGCTGAGTTATATGAAGAACAAGGCAGTAAGGGTTGTTCATAACAATTTGAATCTGTTGCTGCTATCAACAGTGAGAACGAGAAAATTAAGCAGTTGTGGGTTTGAATCTGAGAGATGGGTTCGCCAGTCTAGGGTTCATTCAATACCAAATGTAATTAAAGTTGAGTGTTGCTTGAATTAGGTCAGGGTTCGTCTACAAATCAGAGAAGCATGAAATTGAAGAATTACGTTATGCAACCATGTTGAAATTGAAATTGAGATCGACAAAGAGGAGAAGAAGTAATGAAAGAAGCATGGTGTTGTTGAGATAAATTTATGGTTACAGTGACTTTGATATGGAACGGGTTTCTGAAATTGAAGAGGAGAAATCAGTGGATTTGAGAGATGTGATTGAAGTTGGGTTTGAGGTGCTGGTTGTTGTTAATGGAAGAAAATGAATGTCAACATATGGACTCGAGATTGTGCTGTTGATTTCAGGAAGAGTAGGAGATAACTTGAATAATGGATGATCCAGTGGGTATTTTGGAATGGAAGAGACATGTGTTGGTGATGGAATTGTGGGTGCAGCTACAGATGATAGCAGATGATGCTGTTGAAGTAATTAGAGCAAAAGGTGAGAGATTTGGTTGTGCAAGTTGAGACTGACTGGGGTTTTTGGTTATGCTGTTGAGCAGATGAATCTGAAATTGAATGAAATGGTGGCCGTAGTTCAACAGCAAGTAGCGAAGCCACATATAGTGATGCAAGATGGTGATGTTGGTGGTTGAATCAAGAGTCTGAGAAGGATTACAGGGAAAGAACAGTTAGAGAATGGTTCTGGTGGAGCTGTAAAGTGTGGAGCTCTGGTGGTGAATGATGGGTACAGATTAATTGGAGGTTTGTTGGTGGAAATGAGCTATTGCTTCTACTGATGTGATCTCCATTGGATCATTCCATGCATTCAAGAAAGGAATTCTTGTTTCTTCTTCAGCAGGAAATTCAGGAACTCCTGGTACTGCATGTTACATTCCTCCGTGGATTCTCACTGTCGCTCCTTTGTTATTGAGACTCAGAGTTGGTAGCTTCAGACGAACTAAAACTTTTGGTGTTCATGTCATCCAATGGAAATGGGTTTTGGTGAAATTTCTCAACCGAGATACAACACAGCAATAACTGACTTTTGGTGGGTCTATAATGTGTCTGCTGGTGTAAGAGAGATTATGAAGAGTTGTCATGCTCCTCAATAGTATCTGTATAACCGTCATGCAGTCGAGAAAATGTGCATTACTTGTTATGCAGTCGTGCAAATGGATGCATAATCTATTATGCATCTACAAAATTTGTTGCATAACTTGTTATGCAGTCCAGAAAACGGTTGCTTAGCATGTTATGCATCAACTTTTTTGTCACTATCGAAACCAACAAAAACAAAGACTGCATAACTTGTCATGCACCAATAATAATATCTGCATAACATGTTATGCATTCGTGAAAATGGATGCATAACCTGTTATGCATCCGAAAATATGGCTGCATAATGCATTATGCATCAATTTTTTATGTACGCACTAAAATCAACTAAAACAATGGCTACATAACTTGTTATAAATGCATAACTTTGTTACGCAGTCGAGAAAATGGTTGCATAATTCGTTATGCGCCTGCAGAATGTGTTATGCATCTTTTTTGGTGGCTGCAGAACATGTTATGCATTCGTGAAAATGGATGCATAACCTGTTATGCATCTACAAAATTTGTTGCATAACTTGTTATGCAGTCCAGAAAACCTGCATAACCTGTTATGCGTCCGAAAATATGGCTACATAATGCATTATGCATCGAGAAAATAGATGCATAACCTGATATGCATCCGTAAATATGGATTCATACTGCATTATGCATCAATTTTTTTATATGTACGGCTAAAATCAACCAAAAAAATGGTAATATAACTTGTTATAGATGCATAATTTTGTTATCCAAATGCATAATTTGTTATGCAGTGGAGAAAATGGTTGCATAATTCGTTATGCGTCTGCAGAAGGTGTTATGCATCGTTTTTGGTGACTGCATAATGGTTAAGTATCAAGTTTTCAAAAAATTTCCCTAAAATGAGGATCACCTCCGATTTTTTCGTTAAAAACAAAAATTTGATATTTTTGTTTGTACTCGTTGCGTAGCTCTTTTAAAAAGATTTCCAACGATATAGAATTTGTAAAATTATAAGGCGCGGATTTTTAGATATGTTATGTCCAAGTTGCGCTGCCAATTATACTCCTGAAAAATTAGGCTGCATAACGAGTTATGCCTGAAAAGATAGTATGCATAACCAGTTATGTATTGATTCATATAATAATTTCATATAATTATGGGTGTCACGGCATACAAAATTAATTATGGGCCTGAGAATGAGAATATTATTTTTTTTTGGTCTCCCCCTAATTTCCGCAATAGAAAATCGTTAGGGGCCGTGAACCTCTTGGCTTTCCTGTCGATCTCTCATCCTTCCTCTCCCCACTTGCATACTGAAACTTTTAAGGAATGAAACCCAGTAACCCACAGTCGAGGACCGATTGTGATGCCGTGATAACCAACTTTACAAAACTATTTAAGGAATGAGAGCCACACTCCTGGGACCGATTGCGATGCCCTGATAAGTCAGTCTAGAAAACCAATCATAAATGAAGCACGTATATAAATGGCATTACCTTTCTAATATAAAGTAAATATAATAATAATGCTTCAAAAAAAAAAAAACACATTGAACAGGAGTCAGTTGTACAGTTGTACTACGCTCCTAAATCTATAGTCCCTGCTATATACTACTAGTTACGAACAAAGTTATTATTTACTTTATTGTGACAAAGTTACGAACAGTGGTACATTCTACGTTTGGCTACATTCTACCTCTGGCTGCATATTAGCCACATGTTAAATGAAGCCATTATTCATGTGATTGGAATTATAATTTGGCGTATATATTTTTCTAAGAGCATATCCAATAGTCGGTATAAAAATTCGTCCATGTAAAGTTATTAAGACCTATATTTATATGAAATCATGATTTATAAAAAAAAATACCAGTTCTACTAAGTGTTGATACTGTTTTATATAGAACAAAAAAATCCCACCGATCCTGTCTGTTGGATCGATGAAATGGTATCAGCACTTAGTAGGATTGGTATCCCCTTTATAAATCGTGAAAATTTAAGAGAGTTTCTCGTGTAATAATATAAGACCCCGTAGCTAATAAATTATCTCCAATAATATATGACTTAACTTCTTAGTGTATCTTATTTAATAAAATCTTAAATTTTTATTCTTTTTTCTAAATAGTAATTATTAAAAAAACAAAAATCGATGAAAAATACTCCCTCCGACCCTACTCTTTTTTTTATTATTATTTAAAAGAACGATTTTATTGATAAGAGTTATGAAGAAGCATTTACAGACTGCATAGATCCAAGTTTTGATATCAGGAGGAAATTTTTCTATTAGAGCATTGCTCGGTTGAACCTACAGGTTTTGCCATCTCAAGCTTGTTGTCAATGTTAGGTGATCAAAACAATATCTTGATTTGATTTCTAGTCTACTAAGTCAAGTTTCGGATAGGTTTGAATTGTAGTTGAGTATCATAGATCATCCTTGAAGATTGAAAATCGACGAAGACATTTTGGAGAACTTCTATATCAGGTACGTGAAGACTGAACCATTTTATTTTACTCACTAAGCCATCATTCTATCTATTGAGACTATGTCGTATGATTTTTAGTAGATTAACAAAGAAGATGTTTCAAGTCAAGCTTTTCCTTAACAATATTAGTTCTATGAATTAATTTGTGGATCAATTGAAAATTGCCCATGCAAATGATTATATCCCTCGGGAATGTTTCAATCATCATAAGAAAGATATATGAACTTACTGAATTTCTTCTCAAGGTAGGTTGGCTAACTCAGTTTGCAAACCATAGATATCTAAGATTCAGAAATACAGGAAGGTTAGCGAACTCAGTCCGCAAACAATAAGTTCAGTCGGTTACAGTTCACGAACCTGGTTGGAGAACCTTGGTGAACTGAATTATAAGTTGGACTAATTGGCTAGCAGTTAGGGAACCCAGTTCACGAACTCTGGTCAACTGAGTTCCGGAGTCTAGTAGGGTTAGCGAACTCGGTTCACGAACCATTGCACTATAACTCGTGAAAAAGCCTTGTGGTTCACGAACCGTTGTACCAACTGTGCTTACAATGTTTAGCAGATGATCAAAGACTTATTATTATTTAAACATTTTTGGCATTGCTAGAACTCTCTTAAACACATCTAAGACTTCGTTGATTTATTAAAACACTTAGGTGTTTGAATTATGATTAATTTCTTAGGTGTTTAAATGAACATCAAGTAACTTTAGTTCTTTGGCTTACTTGCCAAACCGAACAGTCATTATACACGGTTACTGAACTCGGTCTAACCGAACCTATGTGTATAGTCTTTTGTTATAGTTTGAAGACCTATTTTGTTTGCTTGATTCTAAAGTTATCTTATCTTGAATTCGAAGTGAACCCCGGTCTTTCAAAATTATAAATAGAACATCTCTGTAAACTGAGAAAATCAATTCCTGACACTTTGTGTCCTAGTTGATTCGAGAGTCGCCTGTATTGACCTTTTAGGTCTACGATTAAAAAGACTTCGCTTGGGGATTCGTAAAGCCAGGTCCTACTATCTTTACCTTGATAGTTCGTGAATCCTGATCTTGCTTTTCTATTATCGAGGTTTTCGTAATCTCTTTAAGTAAAGATAGATAGCATTCACAAAGTTTCTTCGTCTCAGATTTTGTGATTCCTCAAGATAGATATCTAAAGACTGACTTATTCGATCTTTCGACGATTTTTCTTGAGAGGTGGTTAAAAATCTAGACTGTTCTTCAGGAGTCGTAAGTTTCGAATTTGTGAGGTTTGCTAACTTGATATTGCCAACGTATTTCCACACCTTGATATTTGATCTAAAGGGAAATCAAATATGCTTATCTATTAGAGGCATATTGGTATCAAAAGTCTTCACTTCGGCTGAAGCAACTCTTAGGCTGTAAAGGATGCGAGCTAAGGGAATCAAGTGCATAGAACCTCGTGAGGTTCGAGAGACGTAAGGAGCGCGACTGTAATTGAATCGCTTGGAGGGTGGATTCGATCTCAAATATATTCCAGTCTGAAGTCTGATAGTATGCTAGTGTCTGTAGCGACTTAATACAATGTGGTGTTCAATCTGGACGAGGTCCCGAGGTTTTTCTACCATTGCGGTTTCCTATTCACAAAATTTCTGATGTCTTGTGTTTTTCCTTTTCCGCATTATATTGTTTATCTTTATAATTGGATTCAAACAGGTTTGTACGTATTCAATCTACATTAATAAGTCATCTTAATTGTAATCGATTATGACACTAGTTTCTTATAGAATTCGTATCATGAAAGATAGATAAAAAGTTTAATAACTTGGCAGAATTTTGATTGAATTATTTGGATACGCCTAGATTAATCTTGGATATTGACTTTTGAGATCGTCCAAGTACTCTGCTTAATAATCAGGTTCAGGAACCTTGTGTCTATATACATACTGATTGAGTAGAGGTTGAGATATTAACTCTATACATATTGTTAAGGATCATTAAATTGGTCTTCTTGCAATTATGTTAAGATTTGTCCACACATATTTCCGAATGAAAAAGTTGGGTGTATTGGTATCCCCTGTGTTTTCAGTTTCGTAGCTCCATTCTTATCTCTTCTAACTGATTGAGTAAACCACAATGGATTGTTCTGAAAATTTAACTGAATATCTAAAATAAAACTATGATTTGACCAATGAACACAAGGATTAGTATCTTTGATAGACTTTATTAGAAGTTCATTATGATCTTCAAAAACAACTTTCTCAAACTCCAGCAATCTGGCCCATTCAACTGCATCTTTAAGTTCCATACATTCCAGCTGCTCAACTTCTTGCCCTGATGTTAATCTTCCTTCATAATATTGGCCTTTGACCCCAAAACATGCACCTGCACAATCAAACCCGCTTTACCTGTTATTTTTTGAAAGAGGCATCAATACTAATTTTCATAAAGCCAAAATCTGGAGGATCCCTAAGAATGACATTTCCTACTACATTATCAGGTTGGAAATTATTAGTTAATTCTGAAACTGGACAACATTGGTAAACTAGTTGTCTAATACGCTCAATAGTGGTTACTCTGTTTGGTTTTAGATCCTTAAAAGAAATCTAAACATCCATCTTTCCAAATCATCCAAATAGTAATCATAAGTGTATAACGATTTTGCTCCATTTGAGAAGACGTTGCACCTATCAATGTGATTCCTGCAGAAAACAAACTTAATATTCAACGAAAAACATCAGTATAATCAATAAGAACATGAGCTACATTAATACCTTTTCCCAACCATATTGACCTAGCATAAGGACAATCAATGAATAAATGCTCAGAGATTTCATATGGAGAGTTACACAAACAACAATGGACATTAATGTTTGTTTTGTAGCCATATATCATATCCCTGGTAGGAACTATGCTTTTAAGACATTTCCATATGAATAACTTCACTCTATGAGAAAGTTTAGTTTTCCAAAGAGACTTTCAGACAATAGTAAGAATAACTTGAGAATTATGGGAATGATTAGCAGTATGAGCATTCATTACAGTGTTATAAGCACTTTTAACAGTGAAAATACCTTTCTTCTCAGGCATACAAACAAGAGAATCTTCACCAGCAATAGGGACATGCATTTACAAGATCATACTAGTAGTTTCACTAGAAAACAAGATTTCAATTAATTAAGCATTCCAAGTTCTAGTTTCAGGAAATAATAGTTCACAGACAAAATTATTATAAGCAGAAGCAAAACTGGCAATGTTTCCAGGTTCAGGAGGCTGGTGCAATCCTATAATACCAGTCTTAATGTTACATCCAACAGACCAACAAGAATTATTTTCAATCAAATCTAAGTCATTGTTGATTCCTCTCCAAATCCAAGAGTAATTATCATTAAGTTTATTTTTATGCAACATATCACTATCTTTGAAGTATTTAGCTTTCAAAACTTTAGAAGTAAGGTCGTCAGGATTTTTACAAACTTTCCAAGAAGGTTTAGCAAGAAGGGCCTTATTAAAGACCTTTAAATTCCTAAAAGAAAGACCACCTGATTCTGTTGAAGCACAAAGGCTAATTCAGGCTATAAAACAATTCCTTTGTTACCTTTATTCCCCCACCAAAAGTTTCTCTGCAGAGAATCAAGTTTGGTGACAATTTTGTTAGGAATTTTAAAGCAGTCGATTTGATGGGTGGGAAGAGCATTCAAACAGACTTTACTATAGTTATTCTACCAGATTGATTTAGAGAAATACTACACCAATTGTTTAGTCTAGCTTCAAAATACTAAACAATAGGAGTAAAAAAATTTCGTTTATCTTGACCTAAAAGAAGAGAGACTCCTAAATAGGTATCAAAATCACTCATAATGCTCATGTTGAGGGCTTTAGCTAAATCCCCACATGCACCAAGATTCATATTATTGTTGAAGTAGACACAAGACTTTTGAAAATCTAAAATCTGATCAGAAAGCATACCAAACTCCTTTAGAATATGAAGAATACCATTTACATTATCCACATTAGCCTTGGTGAAGATAAAAATGTCATCTGCAAACAACAAATGAGATATTGAAGGTGCTTTCCTAGCTGCTTTAACACTAGAATTTTTTTTATTAGTTTCTGCAATATGAAAACATCTAGAAAGATGCTCCATATCTACGATAAAAAATAAATAAGAAGAAAGTGTATCTCCTTGTCTTAAACGTCTAGAAAGGTTGCATTTCTCACAAGGAGATCCATTTAACAAAATACTCATACTGGTAGCTAGTAGACAAACATTTGATCAATAAGGCTACAAAAAGTATCATTGAAACCAAAAAATTCAAGATACTAGTTAGGAAGCTCCACTCTAGTCTATCAAAAGACTTAGAGAGATCTAGCTTAAGAGCCATAGTTTCATTATAACCTTCTTTATGTTTCATAGTATGAATCATTTCATGAGCACCATTAATATTATCATGAATAGATCTACTGGGAACAAAAGCAGCATGGTAGGGATAAATCATCTTCTTTAAATAAGGTTTGATTCTATTAGCTAGAATTTTGGAAAGGATCTTGTAAGAGGTATTACAAAGACCAATTGGTCTAAAGTCAGAAGAAATTTTTGGGTCCTTACACTTAGCAGTCAAAGAAATATGGGTTTTGTTTGAACTCTTACGGCATAAATCCATAATTAAAAAATCTTTGGACCACATATATAATGTCACTTTACCAACATGCTTCCATTGAGTTTGGTAAAATTGTGCTTGGAAACCTTCTGGACCAGGTGAGCTCCAAACAGACATGCTTTTGACAACATATTCATTTTCATTCTTAGTAGGAGTGCATATCAAAAAATCATTATCAATGTCACTGAGAACAGCAGCAATACAATCAAAAGTACTAGGTTCAAAAAAAGGATTAGTAGTCTCACCTACAGAAGAGAAATGATTAGTTAAGAGATGAATAATAGCATATCTATCATTATACCAATTTACATTATTGTCATACAAAGCATCAATGTTATTCATATGCCTTATCTTATTGGCTAGATAATGTAAGTATCTAGTATTGTAATCCATGTCAGTGACAAATTTGTCTCTAGACTTCTCCTTATAAAGTTCTGATTGAATGTTGAACCATTTCTCAATTTCTTTAGTAAGAGAAACGATTTTATCATGCTGATTATCACTATTCTGGGCATCCTGCACTCTTTTTGATTCTTCTTGTGGTTTATTAATATTCTCCTGAATGTCACCAAACGCTAATCTATTCCTTGAGATAAAGTTTTCCTAGTGAACTGAAGTTTCTGTTGGAATTTAAAAGCAGGATTACCCTGAACATTTATATTCCATGTTAAATCCATTTGGTTTGCAAAAGTCTCATGTTTACTCCAAGTACCGAAAACTTAAAGTGTCTCCATAAATGTTTAGGAATAGGATCATTTAGCAATAATATTGAACAATGATCAGAAGCAACATGATTCAAATGCAGAATTTTAGCAGTAGAAAAATGCAGGAACCCAATCATTATTACCAAGACCCAAATCCAGTTTAGCTTTCTTAAAACCAGTACCACATTTATTACTAGACCAAGTGTAGTTTCTACCGTCATAACAATTAAACCAGAATCTCTAACCTTACTTCTTACCTCAATAATCTAGTGAATTACTATCCTCATCCACATGGAATTAAGGTCACCTAAGACTATCCAAGGTTGCCTAATATCTTTATTAAGTTCATACAAGATATTCCATTGGTGTTTTTTAGGTTCAGAATAAATAGGCCATACATAAAAGAAATAAAAACTTCTGGAGCTTGAGGATGAATTTTAAATAGACCCTAAATAGATGACCTAGTTCAAGTATGCATAATTCTCAAGGAAACGAGGAGAGGGGAGTATTTTTAAATATTTTTTTTATAATTACCCCCTTATGATAATATCTAGTACAATTTAGAAATGATTTATCTTTCAAACTATACCATGCATATCCCAAACTTTATACCATTGAAAAGCATTTTAAAACACCTACATAGCGGATATAAACATGACTACCAAATTATATATATTTCTCACACTAACAATAATCAATTAAAATGATAGTTTTAGAAATAACTCCGTGTTTAATGATATAGGTTATCTATTAGTGGAACAAAATTTAAAAATAAATAAGTCATATATTAGGGACGGAGGGAGTATGACATCGTGGTTCCGAAGGTGTAAATAAGACTTTATATAACACCTTCATGTTTATTATTCGATCCCTCCTTGTTTGGAGGACCTAACCATTGGAGATGAATTGTTGTTAAATGAGTGTCTAAAATCCTGTGTATCATGAATAATGATATCTTCACCTTATATTGAAGATGCTCTAAGGTGGGTATAAATAGCGAGAAAGAATAATCTAAGTTATATTTTTACTCATGCAGGAAGTTGTTGTGTCCCATTTTTTTTTTTTTGGCTTCATTCCCGCGGTTAAAAAACTTATAAAGGAAAATATAAAACCATTGAGATGAAATTTATCTGTAAAGAAGGGTTTACTTACTTTTTTATTTTCATGCTCACACTTTGGGCGTCTTTTTCTTCCTAATAAAACCTAAACTGTAACGCATTTGAAGTTAATATTTTGGGGATATATTACTCTTAGAAAGCTTTATGTTCTTACAAAAAATGATTACATTATGAAATTCCTTTAATGGTTGATTTTCCAAGTGGTGGATGACGATGTTATAAGTTTTGGAATGTACTCATTTTTTGGTAGGAACATATAGCTTTGTAAAAGGAACATATTCTCATAATATTATCTTTGAATCCGAAATTGTTTATCTTTTGTTTAAAATAAAATACACCCAAAGTGTGAAATAGTGTGAAAATAGAAGTGTGACTGAATCCTCTCTCTTACTTATAATTAAAATAAATGTATGCATATCGTAATTACTATTTTTTCTACACTTTACTTTGATAAATTTATGGATCAAATCAAACTACATATATGAAGTGAGATTCTGATTAGTAAGTAGATAAATAAACATGTCAATAATTAATTGCGAGCAAGTAGAATGACACAACAGATTTACGTGGTACAATAAATGCATACGTCCACAGGGTGTTGAATATTTGTATAACTATGAGTTAGGTAAAAGTTACAATGAGTCAATGCGATTTAAATAGTAAAATAGATAAAAGTAGTTATTATCCAAAATAAATCATGTTGAGGTTGTACTTGATCTCATAATATTAGTTTTAGGGCTGCCAATAGATTTGGTTATCTCTAGGTACCATTGGACACGAAACCGGACTTGTTCATAAGAATCGGGTACGGTTCTTACATTAGTGGATCCGAACCCTTAAAATATCTCGGATACCTACTGGGCCTTTAAAAATCAAACAAAGTTTTTTTTTAATGTCATTTATATACTTCGTTCTGGTTTTAATCTAATATAGTGGCATACTTGTTATTTTTCGATTAATGTTATAACCGAAGACTAAATCTTAACAAAAATGATAGGAATTTAAAGTCAAAACTAGACAAACTCTTTAAATGTTGACTATAAAAAAAAAACTACATGGTACCCGATGCTCGTGGATACCTGGCGGTTAAACCTGATTAGGACCCGAAATCTTATCGCTTCCCAACAATTCTTTAGTCGGGTACCAAGTGCACTAATAGGTCCATTATTAGAACCTGGACCCGAATTGCTCGATTTTGAAAAAACGGGGGTCTAAAAACCATACTCAATATTTCGTTCGGCAATCTGAATAGATAAACTCCAATATACTTTCAAGAGAATCAACTAGACAGTCAGACTCAATCTATAAAAAAGTATATCAAAGAGTTATATCTCAATTTCTCAATTCAATCTGCAATCAAACAAATAGGAATTTGCGAGCCCGATTGAATAAGAGAAATAACTTGGACGGTATCACAAACCAATGTCCAAGTGTCAGTCAATTTAATCAACAACCCAAAGGTCGGATTCCATAACTGATTGAACTTAACGCACAACCTGTGATGTTTCTATTATATAACAAATTATAATGCGAAAAAGAAATAATACAGACACCGGAAATTTTGTTAACGAGGAAACCGCAAATGCAGAAAAACCCCGGGACCTAGTCCATCTTTGAACACCACACTATATTAAGCCGCTACAGACACTAGCCTACTACCAATGAACTTCGGACTGGAATGTAATTGAGCCCTAATCAATCTCACACTGATCAAGGTACAGTTGCGCTCCTTACGTCTCTGAACCCCAACAAGATTCTACGCACTTGATTCCCTTAGATGATCTCACCCACAACCAAGAGTTGCTACGACCCAAAGCCGAAGGCTTGATAAACAAATCTGTCTCACACAGAAAAGTTTATTGGAATAGTTAAATCTGTCTCCCATAGAAATACCTATGAGTTTTGTTCCGTCTTTTGATAAATCAAGGTGCACAAGAACCAACTGATAAACCAGACTTGTATTCCCGAAGAACAGCCTGGTATTATCATTCACCTCTCAATAATCTTAATCGTATAGAAGCGAATAAAGGTATTGTAGAATCACAAGCGACGAGATGAAGATGTTTGTGACTACTTTTAATCTTACCTATCGGAGATAAATCTCAAGCAAATCTTAGCAAAGATAATACTCAATCACGATAGTAAAAGTAAGATCAGAACACGCAACTACATAGAAAATAGTTGGGTCTGGCTTCAAAATCCCAATGAAGTCTTCAAGTCGTTAACCTACAGGTTTCGTGAAAAACCTAAGGTTAAAGGAGAATCAACTCTAGTCGCAACTAATATCACACAGGAGGTGTGGGGATTAGGTTTCCTAGTTGCTAGAGTTTTCCCTTATATAGTTTTCAAATCAGGATTTGCAATCAATGTTACCTTGGTAACAAAGTATTCAATATTCACTGTTAGATGAAAACCTGATTAGATTCAAGCTAATATATTTCAACCGTTAGATCGAACTTAGCCTGTTATACACAAATGAAATGTACCTTCATTTAGGTTTGAGTTACCGTACCTAAACGTGTACACTAGGTTGTCTCAACAGTAGTTAACCAAAGTTAGCTATATGAACACTCTCATATCAACCTTATCCATTTTAACCACAACTAGTTCAAATGACTCAAATGAAACTAGTTATAGAGTTGTTCATCTGCTATATTCTCATAGAAGTATACAAGAACAAAATTGAAGCAAAATCGGTTTGATTCACTCGAATAAATTCATGAACATTATAGCCACGGTTTGCATAGAATGCATTCCGTATTATTTAAATTTATTAGTTCATGAACAAACCGATTTTAGAACTTTAACCACTCAAGTATGCAGACGGGTATGCATACGTAAAGTAGCCGGACTGAGTTTTGGTTCACCAGTATGCAAACGGGTATGCATACTTCCAAACACGACAGAAATTCTCGGACCCAAGCCCTTCGCCAGTACGCGTACCGGTATGTGTACTTAGACTCCCGGAATTTCACAACTAACAGGTACTCATACGGGTATGCATACTATAGTTTCGGTCATGGATCACATATATGCGAGCACGCATACTATGTTCATAATCCACTGATGATTAAGTGTTCCAAACTCTATTTCAATCATTGAAACATTCTTTGAGAATGATAATAGCTGTTTTCACGAACTATTAGCATCAAAGCAATTTTCAAGTTATTGAAATAATCATTATGAAACATTCCAAGTCTACACCTAATGATTGTATCATACAAATCATGTAAGATGTTACTCGCGATTTTCACATGATCATTTTCGTCAAGAATATAAGATGAACTTGGTTGAAACGAAAGCTTTCCAACACATATTTCGAGAAATATGTAAGTGAGTTAAACTCATCTCGAAATCTCAAATGTGTATAATCGAATACTATATAGTAATACGACTTTTGTCTCAATATAGGAGATAGAGTAGAAATAGACTTTCCAAGTGATAGATGAGTTTTAGTCTCCACATACCTTTTGTTGATGAAGTTACACAAACTCTCCTTAGTAGTTCTTCGCATTCAAATGATGAACCCCGTGAAGTCTAATGCTCAATTACACAATCTATCCTAGTCCGAGACATCACTATAAGTAGACTAGAAATCAAGACTTATAGTTTTGATCACTAACATTGACAAACAAGCTTGAGATAGCAATGCTTGCGAGTTTGACCGAGCAGTGATCTAACAATCTTCCCCTTTGTCAATTTTAGTGACAAAACTATCAATACATATGGATTAAAAAATAAACAAACTTTGTAGCTTGTCATTCAAATGCTTGTGGTTCTTCAACATTACTCGAATCTTCATCACTTCCAAGTACTCCAATGATTCTAAATGTGTTCAACTCAGCATCATAGTTGTTGAAGATCCGTATCTATCAATGAGAAAACAATTGCTCTCAATCATTGTTATACAGTGTCATAGTATTATTACACAACATCAAAGTCCAATTGTATCACAACTTTGACAACAATACTACGGTGATATGTATCATTCCTCCTTAGTCAATACTTTATCTCACAATGAAAACCACTCCCCCTTAGTCAATACTTCATCTCACAATGAAAACCACTCCCCTTACATAATGATCCGTAAACCATATGTATTTGTAGTGTGAACTACACATTAATTCTCCCCTTTTTTGTCAATATAAATTGGCAAAGGTACGAAAACTAGTGGGATCCTCATGAAATTTTCACAGAGATACTTCATGACCAAAAGAGAACAACATATCAACTTGTTTCGATGATTTCACATAGTCGAAGCTTAGTGTATTCATCAAGGAGTTTATAAAGATACAAGAAAACTCCTATAATATTCCACAACCGCACTCCCCACTAAGATTTGGCAATTAAGCACAAGTTCAATTAAGAACTCTCCCCCATAAAATGTCATTCCCGAAAGAACAACAAGAGCGACCTTACTTTTACAAGAAAAGAAGGATTTCTTTGGACATTAACAAATCACATGAAACATGAATTTGTATCCAAAAATCTGATTTGAATGAACCATCAGGAAAATGATCAATTCAATTGGCCATGCTCAACATAAGAGAACTTACGGAGCAACACAATGCATACACAAAGATGTGGATCAGGAAAAGAATAATACTGCGGAATAATCAAAGATTCATTCTATTTTTCATCACTATTAGAACAATGACATATAATAGACTTAATCTTTGTAAACAAAAGTTCATCCTATCTTCCATTAATATTTTCATAAAGACATAATAGGCTTAACTTTTTTTTGTCAAAAGTTCATTCTATCTTTTATTAATATTTTCATAACGACATATAATAGAGTTAACTTCTGAGAAAATATGGGACAACCAAGGTTCACGGACATAAACAACATATCCCATAAAAATTTGCAATATATAAAACCATAGAAATTAATACTGCAAAAATCATCTTCCAAATAACTTAGAATTTAAATAAATAAATCTAAAAAACATTGCAAGATGAAAACGTTGGCAATAGCTATGTATACTCACAATAATGGCTATTCCAAACCCTAGTTATCCTTCTTAAAAACACAAGAATAAATTCTCATAATAAGTTTCCTAGACAATACTTAAAAGAACAAAAGACAACTAAACAAAACTATCAGAGATCATGTTCGGGAACTTCATGGAATTCAAGACCTTCAAGCTTGTGACTGACAGCATTGACAGCTTCTTCGGAGAAGATATCCTCCTTGAGAAGATCTTTAACATGTGATTTCATGAAAACAAGGTCAGAGTTAACCTTTTCCAACTCAGCTCGTAACATATCAAGATCCTTCATAGAGTTTCCAAGCTTCAGTTTTGCTTTCCCGAGATCATTGAGAAAACCATCTCAGCATTTTCTCGATCTTGATGAGAATATGCATAAAAGCATGATGCACCAGGATGAAGATTGTCATCTTTAACAATGGTTTTTTTTTTCTTTACTTCGAACTTGAAGTGAATAGAGTTATCAATAATCTTCCCGAAAATCCAAAGAACCCGAAGGAGCAGCCATTATAGATAAACAAGACCTGGAGTAAGCATACTCAAGTAACAGGTTTTGGTATTTAAATGGTTTTTCAAGGAAACAGAGTTTAGGGTTTCCAAAGTTGGTCCATGATAAGTAACAGGTGTTAGAGCATTGCTCGATCGAACTCGCATGCGTTGCTATCTCAAGCATGTTTGTCAATGTTAATGATAAAAATTATAAGTCTTGATTTCTAGTATACTATAGCTAAGTCTCGGACTAGGATGGACAGTGTAGTTGAGATCAAGAACTCCATGGCGATCATCATACAAGACGAAGAACTACTCAAGGAACTGGTGGAACTTCATCGACCAAAAGGTATGTGGAGACTTGAACTTATCTATCACTCAAAAGTCTATATACTTTATCTCATATCTTGAGACAAAAGTCGTTTTGCTATATAGACTTTGATTATACATTTGCTATTTCGAGCTGAGTTTATCTCGCTTATCTATTTCTCTAAATATGTGTTGGTAAGCTTTCGCTTTGGCCAAGTTCATCTTTACCTAGTGACGAAAGTCATGTTATGTTTCAATCACTTTGAAAATGGCTTTGACGAAAAATGGTTTGTGAATAACAACTATATAACGTCCTCTAAGAATGTTTCAATGATTGAAATGAGAGTTTAGATTATATAACCATTGTTGGATATAAGCATTGTGTGGCAACACAGATATATATAAGTCCTTATTCCTTGAACCAAAGTATGAGTACTTTGTTGTTCAGGAAAACCGGAACAAGAGATGTGAACTCAGTCCGCGAACTGGTGGAGGTTCTCATCTGGAGAATATCTGTTGGAGTTTGTGAACTCCTTCCGGGAACTTAGGTCCGCGAACTAAGTCCGCGTACTTGAGTTGGTTATATCCGAAGACAATTATTTGTGAACTTATATTTATATTAACTAAGGAATGCAAATTGAAAACTGTGGCTATAAAGTTCATGAATCGATTCGAGTGAATCAAATCGTTTTTGCTTCGATTGTGTCTTGTATAGTTGTATAAGATTTATATAATTGAACAACTCTCTAATTAGTTCATTTGAGTCATTTGAACTAGTTATTTAGATTATATAACCATTGTTGGATATAAGCATTGTGTGGCAACACATATATGTATAAGTCCTTATTCCTTGAACCAAAGTATGCGTACTTTGTTGATCAGGTAAACAGGAACAAGAGATGTGAACTCAGTCCGCGAACTGGTGGAGGTTCTCGTCCGGAGAATATCTGCTGGAGTTTGTGAACTCCTTTCGGGAACTTAAGTCCGCGAACTAAGTCCGCGTACTTGAGTTGGTTGTATCTAAAGACGATTATTTTTGAACTCATATTTATATTAACTAAGGAATGCAAATTGCAAACCGTGTCTATAAAGTTTATGAATCGATTCGAGTGAATCAAATCGTTTTTGCTTCGAATGTGTCTTGTATAGTTATATAAGATTTATACAATTGAACAACTCTCTAACTAGTTCATTTTAGTCATTTGAACTAGTTATGGTGAAGAAGAATATGGTTGATATGAAAGTGCTCATATGGCTAACCATTTGGTTAACTACTGTTGAACCAACAAATGTACATGTTTGGGTACGGTTACACAAACCCAAAATCGTGCATTTCATTTGTGTGTAACAAGCTAAGTTTTCGATCCAACGGTTGAAAGATATTAGCTTTAATCTAATCAGGTTTTCATCTAACGATGAATATTGAATGCTTTGTTACTACGCTAACATTGATTGCAAACCCTGGTTTGAAAGACTATATAAGGGAGAACTCTAGCAACTAGGAAACCTAATCCCCACACCTCCTGTGTGATACTAGTCGTCTAAGCCAGAGTCGATTCTCCTTTAACCTTAGGTTTCTTCTTGTAAACCAGGTTAACGACTTGAAGACTTCATTGGGATTGTGAAGCCAGACCAATACTACTTTCTTGTAGTTGTGTGATCTGATCTTACTGATTCTATCGGGTTGAGTACAATCGTAACGATTGGCTTGAGATTGTTATCTCCGATAGACAAGATATAAAAGTTGTCATAAACATCTTTGTCTCATCGTTTGTGATTCCACAATATCTTCTTTCGCCGCATCGATTAAGATTACTGTGAGGTGATTGATAATACTAGGTTGTTCTTCGGGAATATAAGTCCGGGTTATCAATTGGTTCCTGTTCACCTTGATTTATCAAAAGACAAGACAAAACTTGTGGGTATTTCTGAGGGAGATAGATTTATCTATTATCATAGACTTTTCTGTGCGATACAATTTTTTTTATTAAAGTCTTCGACTTTGGGTCGTAGCAACTCTTAGTTGTGGGTGAGATCAGCTAAGGGAATCAAGTGCGTAGTGTCCTGCTGGGATCAGAGATGTAAGGAGCGCAACTGTACCTTGGATCAGTGTGAGATTGATTGGGGTTCAACTACATTCCAGACCGAAGTTAGTTTGTAGTAGGCTGGTGTCTGTAGCGGCTTAATACATTGTGTGTTCAATCTGGACTAAGTCTCGGGGTTTTTCTGCATTTGCGGTTTCCTCGTTAACAAAATTCTGGTGTATGTGTTATTTTTTTTCCGCATTATATTTTGTTATATAAATGAAATATAACAGGTTGTGCGTTGAAATCAATCAACTAGAATATCCAACCTTTGGCAACCTTTGGTTGTTGATTTACATTGATTGATACTTGAACATTGGTCTTTGGTACCGTTCAAGTTATTTCTCTTGTATTCAATTAGACTCGCAGATTTCTATTTGCTTGAGTAAGAATTGAATCGAGAAAGAGAGATATAACTCTTTGATATACTTTATTAAGATTGAGTCTAGTTGATTCTCTTGAAACTATATTGGAGTTAGTCCATACAGATTGCTAATCTAAATATTGGGTGTGATTGTTATACCCCCGCTCTTTCAATTGGTATCAAAGCAGGCAAACACATTAAAGACCTTATAAGTCTGTGTTTGTAGCGTCTGATATGGACAGAAATGTTATCTCAATAAATGCACCACCAGATCCAGGGATTCCAGAACCTTCTTCCATGATTGATTTTAATAAAGTCTTTAGAAGAAATTCTTTCTAAACCTTCACCAGGTTTAAAATCCCTTGAAGTGTATTCAGGTCTTGAAAAGAAACTTGAAAGCTTATCTTCTGATGTTTATTTATATCTCCAGAAAGAACATGAATCTATTGACAGGCTAAATCAATTTATCATGAATAATATTTATGTTGAGGTTGATATTGATTTACTAATCAGTGAGAGCAATGCTCCTCCTCTGCGTAATCCAATTAGTTGTAACAAACTAAACGAATTACAATAGGAGTTTAAATCTCAGTCTTATGAGTGTATCACCTCAAAGCATGAATCAATTTATTGCTCAACTCCGGATGCTTCCTATCAAGATAGTAGTATTCTCTTCTCTTATGAAGAAGCTAGGACGTCTCTTTTTATCAAAAGAGTTTCCCTTCGCAGTAGTAAAAACTATCTGCAGAAACTGTTTTTTTATAAGTTGGAAATCGAGAAATCAGAAACACAAATCCTTTTGGGTTCTCTTGAAGTTCTTTGATAGATTTATAAAAACAGTTCCTTGGGTGTTTCTCAACACTACAAGATGTAAGAGTTGTTGGAAAGAAACTCTTTCTTGGTTCCATGGTGAGAAAGACATTGTTCACCTCAACACAACTTGATTGTGTTGTAAGTGCATCCTCACCCAGGAATGACCTGCTATGTATACGGTGAGGGAAGCACGAGAATTGGGGCTCCCAGATTATGTTCGGTAAGGCTGTAGAATTCGAATGGATTCTTCTAAAAAGGTATTCTATAAACCTGAACAATATTTATGTTTTTATTTGCTTAGAGTACTTATAATGATCCATGTACCTTGCTTATTGTTCATTTCTACCTAACTTGATCTGTGTTTAAGGTTCTTAAAAGTTTAGGTTTAAAAATAGTAGTTCAGGATGTTTGGACTTCATGGTACACCTACCTGGTATGCATATAACATCATTAAAATCAAAATCCAGGGGTTTAAGTACACATACCCGTTTGCATATTTCTTCAGTATATGAAAATTCGTTTGCAAACCCGTATGCATACTTGACGTCGATCTTCGGTAAATTTGTTTTGGCCGTAACTTCTTCGTCCGAACTCGGAATGACCTTATTCTTTTTGCATTCTCTTTCTCTTTGAATTATATTAAAAATGGTGATAAGAAGTCCTAAATTTCAATGAGTTGAGGTTGGTCTTTGTCCCGTATCTTGTTTTTGAGTAATTTGCTCCATTTCGTCGCACTTGTTCTACTTCTGTTGGACTTGGGCACTTGGATTCTTGGAGTAATTCTCTTATAAGCTCATTTATAGCTTTTAAAATAATGATGTTGGTGAATCACAAAGAAGGAAGTTCAAGAATAGGCAGTAGTACGCATTGCTATGGGATTATTGAATGTTCACAATCATCTTATGTGAACTATGATGCATGGTCTTTATTGACTTTGTATGTTCTTCTTTGTTAAGAAAATGTTTTTATACGCCTTTGGTAGCTATTATATGTGTAAATCCGGGCTAAAAAGATTGATTCTACCCTCTGAGGACAAGTCATCTTATATGTGCATTACGAGTTTGTTTTGATGCCTAGGAAACTTCTTATGAGAATTTATTATTGTTTTTGAGAAGGATTACTAGAGTTTGGAATAGCCATTATTGTGGTTAAACATATCTATGTCCAACATCTTCATCTTCATGTTTTTAGGTTTATTTGTTTAAATTCTAAAAAAATTGTTTGGAAGATGATTTTTGCAGTATTAATCTTTATGGTTTTAAATATTGCAATTTGTTATGGGATATGTGTGTTTGCGTCCATGAACTATGATTGTCCCATACCTTGTCAAAAGTTAAGTATTTCGAATGTCGATATGCGTGTATTGATAAAAGAATGAATGAGCTTTTGACATCACAAAAGTTTATAGCCTATTATGTCATTATGAAAATATTGATGGAAGATAGGATGAACTTTTGTTTACAAGGATTATGTATATTGTATGTCATTGTGCAAATAGTGATGGAAAATAGAATGGATCCTTGTATATTCCGCGGTATTGATCTTCCCTGATCCATATTTTATGTATATACTGTGAGGCTCCGTAAGTTCACTTATGTTGAGCATGATCAATTAAATTCATCACTTCTTGTGGTTAATTTGTTTGTATATTTCCGATTAGATTAATTATGGGATCTTTTGTGATTAATCTAATTGAGTATTTTTGGACCCAAATTCATATTCGTATGTGATTTGTTATATCCAAAGAAATCCTTCTTTTCTTTTGAAATTAAGGTCGCTCTTGTTGTTCTTTCGGGAATGACATTTTATGGGGGAGAGTTCTTAATTGAACTTGTGCTTAATTGCCAAATCTTTGTGGGGAGTGCGGCTGTGGAATATTATAGGAGTTATCTTGTTTCTTTATAAACTCCTTGATGAAATCATTTAGCTTCGGATTTATGATTGCATCTAAACAAGTTGATATGTGCTTTCTTTTGGTCATGAAATGTCTCTTTTGGAAATTTCATTAGGATCCCGTTTTCGTACCTTTGCCAATTTTATTGACAAAAAGGGGACAATTAATATGTAATTCACACTACAAATACATATGGTTTGCGGATCATTATGTAAGGGGGAGTGGTTTCCATGTGAGATGGAGTATTGACTAAGGGGGAGTGATACATATCACCATAATATTTTTGTTGAAGTTGTGATACAATTGAACTTTGACGCTATGTAATGATACCATGACACTGTATAACAATGATTGAGAATTATGTTTTCTCATTGTTATAGCTACGGATTTTGAACAACGATGATGCTGAACTTACAACCTTTGGGATCATTGGAGTACTTGGAAGTGACGAAGATTTCGAGTAATATTGAATATTAGGCATGTGGAATAGGATTTACAAAAGTTTATTTATTTATTTTTGTATTCCATATGTATTGATAGTATTGTCACTAAAATTGACAAAGGGGGAGATTGTTAGAGCACTGCTCGGTCGAACTCGCATGCGTTGCTATCTCAAGCATGTATTGTCAATGTTAGTGATCAAAACTATAAGTCTTGATTTCTAGTCTACTATAGCTAAGTTTTGTACTAGGATAAAAAGAGTATTTGAGCTCAAGAACTCCATGACGATCATCATACAAGACGAAGAACTACTCAAGGAACTGGTGGAACTTCATCGACTAAAAGGTATGTGGAGACTTGAACTTATCTATCACTCAAAAGTCTATCTACTTTATCTCCTATCTTGAGACAAAATTCGTTTTGCTATATAGACTTTGATTATACACATTTGCTATTTCGAGCTGAGTTCATCTCGCTTATCTATTTCTCGAAATATGTGTTGGTAAGATTTCACTTTGGCCAAGTTCATCTTTACCTAGTGACAAAAGTCATGTTATGTTTCAATCATTTTGAAAATGGCTTTGACGAAAAATGGTTTGTGAATAACAACTATATAACGTCCTCTAAGAATGTTTCAATGATTGAAATGAGAGTTTAGATTATAGAACCATTGTTGGATATAAGAATTGTGTGGAAACACATATATGTATAAGTTCTTAATCCTTGAACCAAAGTATGCGTACTTTGTTGATCAGGAAAACCGGAACAAGAGCTGTGAACCCAGTCCGTGAACTGGTGGAGGTTCTCATCTGGAGAATATCTGCTGGAGTTTGTGAACTCCTTCCGGGAACTTAAGTCCGCGAACTAAGTCCGCGTACTTGACTTGGTTTTATCTAAAGACGATTATTTGTGAACTTATATTTATATTAACTAAGGAATGCAAATTGCAAACCGTGGCTATAAAGTTCATGAATCGATTCGAGTTAATTAAATCGTTTTTGCTTCAAATGTGTCTTGTATAGTTATATAAGATTTATACAATTGAACAACTCTCTAACTAGTTAATTTGAGTCATTTGAACTATTTATGGTGAAGAAGAATATGGTTGATATGAAAGTGCTCATACGGCTAACCATTTGGTTAACTACTGTTGAACCAACTGTTAATACCGGAATTCTCGTTGGGTTCTACCCGTCCTAGTGTACCAAGATGACCTCACTTTTCTTAGAATAGTATCAGAGAGAGTTGCCTTTCCATTTTCCTTGTCCTTTCTTATATAGACTTTCCAAAAGCCCCTTCTTTTCATGACATCATGCCATGTGTCCCGAACCTCCTTAATTACTACTAATGCCATCCCTTTTCTAATGTAACCTCCTTCTTCCTTGTTAATTCCTACATTGTCCCTTCCACCTCATGGATACTTCTTTGGTGGACTTGGGACTTAGTCCCCATGTCCCATTTGTGGCCTTTCCCCTCTTTAGGGAATCCTAACCTGGTTAAGGGGAATTATTTTTCATGTATCAACATTAGTCCCCCGACTATGAGGTTAGTCATAAGATAACCTTATAGTCATACTCATATGGTCGAGTCAGCATACGTATTTCTTTGTGCATGGAGAAGATCGCCGGTTACTGCCTCGTGAATGATTTCTCTCTTTCTCTCTCATATATACATATATATATATATATATATATATATATATATATATATATATATATATTTAACTGGTACCTTCTCATCGTATTCCTTGATTTCTTCTTCCCTCTTCCTTTTGTGGGCTACTCGACTCGCATGGATGACTCTCTCCACGGGTATGTGCTAGTTGAAAAAGCGAGAGTCTAACAACACCACCCAATATTTCGCTTAGCAATCTGTATGGACTAACTCCAATATACTTTTCTAGAGAATCAACTTGGCAGTCAGACTCAATCTAGATTAAAGTATATCGAGGAGTTAATATCTCTCTCTTGATTTGATTTACTCGAGCTAATAGAATCAGCGAGTCTTTAATCAAATACAAGGAATAACTTGGATGGTACCAAATACCAATATCCAAGGATCAATCAATGACAATCAACAACCAAAGGTTGGATTACTCTAATTGATGATCTAATGCACAACATGTATTATTTCAATTATAAAGATAAAATAATATAATGCAGAAATTGAAATAACACAGACACCAGAAATTTTGTTAACGAGGAAACCGCAAATGCAGAAAAACCCCGGGACCTAGTCCAGATTGAACACACACTGTATTAAGCCACTACAGACACTAGCCTACTCCAAGCTAACTTCAGACTGGACTGTAGTTGAACCCCAATCAATCTCCCCATTGATCCAAGGTACAATTATGCTCCTACGCCTCTAATACCAGCAGGATACTGCGCACTTGATTCCCTTAGCTGATCTCACCCACAACTAAGAGTTGCTACGACCCAAAATCGCATGATTTGAGAATAAACAAATTTGTCTCACACAGACAAGTCTATCAAAGGATCAATTTGTCTCCCACAGATAATCCCTAAAGGTTTTGTTCCGTCTTTTGATAATAATCAAGGTGAACAGGAACCAATTGATAATCCGGTCTTATATTCCCGAAAAATAGCCTAGAGTTATTAATCACCTCACAACAATCTTAATCGTATGATAGCGTAACAAGATGTTGCGGAATCACAAACAATGAGACGAAGATGTTTGTGATTACATTTTATATCTTGCCTATCAGAGATATCAATCTCAAGCCAATCAATCTGATTTTACTCGTACGATAGAAGATGCAAGATCAGATCACACAACTACAATAAAAGTAGTATCGGTCTGGCTTCACAATCCCAATGAAGTCTTTAAGTCGTTAACCTGGTTTTAGAAGAATAAAACCAAAGGTTAAAGGAGAATCGACTCAAGTATGCAAACTAGTATCACACGTAAGGTGTGGGGATTAATTTTTCACAATACTAGATGTCTCCTTTATAAAGTATTTCAAATCAGGGTTTGCAATCAATGTTAACTTAGTAACAAAGCATTCAATATTCAACGTTAGATGAAAACCTGATTTAGATTCAAGCTAATATTTCTCAACCGTTAGATCGAAAACTTAGCTTGTTACAAACACTTGACAATGCACGCTTCTAGGTTTGTTAACCGTACCCAAACGTATGCACTTGTTGGTTCAACAATAGTTAACCAAAAGGTTAGCCATATGAGCATTTCATATCAACTATGTTCTTCTTCACCATAACTAGTTCAAATGACTTCAAATGAACTAGTTAGAGAGTTGTTCAATTGCAAGGAAATCTTATGTACTACACAAGACACAATTGAAGCAAAGATGATTTGATTCACTCGAATCGGTTCATGAAATTTTATAGCCACGGTTTGCAAACTGCATTCCTTAGTCTTTTTAAGTTTAAGTTCAGAAATCATCTTCAAATATATAACCTTCTCAAGTTCGTAGACTAGGTTCGCGGACTTAAGTTACCGGGTAGAGTTTACAAACTCCAGTATAAATTCTAGGGTATGAGAACTTCGTCGTTTCGTGGACTGGGTTCGCGGAAAGAATTCGCGGACTTAGCTTCACACAAGTAGTTTGTGAACTCCAGCATAAATTCTCGGGTTTGAAAACTTCCGCAGTTCGCGGACTTGGCTCACGCCATTCTTCCGGTTCTCTTGATCAACAAAGTTCGCAAACTTTGGTTCAAGGAATAGGACTTATACATTAATGTGTTTCCACAACAATGCTTATGTCCACCATTGGTTATGTAATCTAAACTCTCATTTCAATCATTGAAACATTCTTAGAGGACGTTATATAGTTGTTACACAATTTCTCGTCAAAGCAATTTTCAAGATAATTGAAACATCACATGACTTTTGTCACATGGTAAAGATAAACTTGATCGAAGCGAAAAGCTTACCAACACATATTTCGAGATATAGATAGGCGAGGTATACTCGGCTCGAAATACCAAATATGTATAATCCAAGTCTATATATATAGCATACGACTTTTTGTCTTAAAGAGTAGGAGATAGAGTAGATAGACTTTTGAGTGATAGATAAGTTCAAGTCTTCACATACCTTTTTGTCGAGAAGTTCCACCGGTTCCTTGAGTAGTTCTTCTACTTGTATGATTAATCGCCATGAATTCCTTGAGCTCAACTAGACTTTATATCTTAGTCCGAGACTTAGCTATAATAGACTAGAAATCAAGACTTACAGTTTTGATCACTAACATTGACAAACATGCTTGAGATAGCAACGCATGCGAGTTTGACCGAGCAATGCTCTAATAATCTCCCCCTTTGTCAATTTTAGTGACAAAACTATCAATACATATGGAATACAAAAAAGATAAAGAAACTTTAGTAGTCCTATTCCACATGTCTAATCTTCAACATTCCTCGAAATCTTCGTCACTTCCAATTACTCCAATGATCCCAAAGGTTGTAAGTTTAGCATCACCGTTGTTGAAGATCCGTAGTTATAACAATGAGAAAATAGTTCTCGATCATTGTTATACAGTGTCATAATATTATTACACAACGTCAAAGTTCAATTATATCACAACTTCAACAATAATACTATGGTGATATGTATCACTCCCCCTTGGTCAATACTCCATCTCACATGGAAACCACTCCCCCTTACATAATGATCCGAAAACCATATGTATTTGTAGTATGAACTACATATTAATTCTCTCCCTTTTTGTCAATAAACTTCGCAAAGGTATAAGAACGGGATCATAATGAAATTTCCGAAAGAGACATTTCATGACTAAAAGAAAAATACATACCAACTAATTTAGATGCAATCATAGAGCCGAATATAAATGCATTCATCAAGGAGTTTAAAGATACAAGATAACTCCTCTAATATTCCACAGCCACACTCCCCTCAAGATATTACCATTAAGCACAAGTTCAAAAGAACTCTCCCCCATTTGATGTCATTCCCGAAAGAACAACAAGAGCGACCTTAATTTCAAAAGAAAAGAAGGATTTTATTGGAAACCAAAAACCATGAGAATGATTTTCTATATCCAAAAAAGCTCAATCAAAAATTAATCACAAGTAAACCCATGATTAATTTAATCGGAATACGCAATCAAATTAAACACAAGATGTGATCAATTCAATTGATTATGCTCAACATAAGAGAACTTATGGAGACAAGAAAATATTCAACTAGATTAATTGTAAGAGAACCCATAATTATTCTAATTGGAATACACAGCCAAACTAATTACGAAAGTAATCAATTTAATTATCATTTGTTTTGCTCGACATAAGAAAACTTACGGAACAATAACTAAATAACCAAACAAGATGATTAATTTAGTTCAATATGCTCGACATAACATATCTCACGGAACACCAACTAAGCTGATAAATCAACTTGGTTGTTTAGTGCTCAACATAATATGCATTACGGAGCCTAACAGTAATACATATAAATATGGATCAGGGATGATCAATAGTGCGGAATACACAAGGATTCATTATATCTTCAATCACTATTTGCATAACAATATTAAGAGACATAATCTTTGAAAACAAAAGATTTTAATCTATCTTCCATCAAATATTTGACAATATAGGCTTAACTTTTGTATTTGTCAAAAGTCTATTCATTCTTTTACTAGTACATGAATACCGATCACAAACGACTTTACTTTTGACAGAGTATGGGACAAACGTAGTTCACGGACGTAAACACCAATATCCCATAACAAATTGCAATATATCAAATCATAAATATTAATACTGCAAAAACATCATCCTCCAAATATTTTTAGAATTTGATACCAAATAAACCTAAAAAAGAACAAGAAGATGAAACATAATAGCTATGTGTAGTCACAATCATTGCTATTCAAGCACTAGTTATTCTTCCTACTAAGCCAAAAAGAAGACATACTAGGCAACAATTGAATCAGGTTTCTTTGACCACTTCATACCTTTGAAACGGACCATGAAAGTAAGTATCGTTGATATCCTTGATCTTCTTGACAGTCGAAACACCATGTTCAAGAGTTAAAACATTAGTTTTTCGGTCAACAATGCGAGCAAGGTGTCTAGCTTTGGCGCAGTCAAGGATAACTTTCTTCTGATTCCTGATTAAGATATTCTGATTATCAAGGATTTTTTCCTGTCCATCAATAAGCTGGTTTATCTGCAATTGAAGGTTAGCAAGTTCGTTCTTAATCTCACTTTGAACGAGAATTAAATCCTTGACAGATTCTCCAATCCAATAGTTATACTCTTTTCTTTCGAGCATCTTCTTCAAAACAAAATCTTGAGCTGGATCACATCCTTTTAGGTCTTCCTCCATTGTAGGGTTTACTTCATATTTAGGAACAGTTTCCATAGACATCCTTTTCGAAGATTAAGAACACATATATGAGATATATATATGTATGTTAAGTAGTACACCCTAGACAGAAACCCTCGAGTTCCTTGACGAGATATGGACGTCCGTGGGCTAACCCGAACGTATGAACAAATAAGATGGACCAAACAGGGAAAACTGCACATTGTGACATTTTCAATGCTTATGAACAGGTTAGAAGAGTGACAACAAAGAAATACTAAAAACTCACAAAGAAGCTATCAATCAGACAGATAAAAAACAACTAAATACTTGAGCATCTCTCAATCATCATCCTTGTATCTCTCAAGTTAGATACGAGAATGGAACATTATACTACTAGGTGGCAGAGGGAGACATAGTCTCACCATAGGTATTGAGAGAATAGTTGTATTTTTCACTGGATGTATGACCTCGGTATTTCTTGCTTTCCCTTGGCTGTTTTCAAATTTAGAGAAATTTTTCACGGCCCTTCCTGAAAGATCAAGAGAAGAGGCTTTCTGATTACTGAGTCTAGGACCTCTAGAAATCGGTTGTAGAGGATTTTACGAAATGGGTCTCCATACTCTAGACTTAGGCTTACCAGAGTTGTTCTTATAAGCACGGGACATGCTTCCATTAGCAACACAAGAATTTGTACCACTAGAATGCACAAGGGTCCTGTAATGATTTCTAGGGAAGAGATCATTCTCTTCCCGTGGACATAAGGTTCACTGCTGTAGTCGACTGACTATTTGTTCCATTGACAGCGATGCGAAGAAAATTGTGAAGTTTAGAAATTTGTTTCCTCCTGGTAAAACAACAGATAGCATAGTGGTTCCATTTTCCACAGAAAGTGTAGGTTCGTGGAAGAGAAGCAAAAAACGGCATCTGTTTTAACTTCACAGCCCTGTGAGAAGATGGTAAGTTATGTAAACTTTTCTTGACACAATATTTTCTTGGAACATATTTCTTCATGTACTGTACGTCAGGAACAGTTGGAACAGATATTTTTTTCCTTAAGACAGAGTTATCCTTTTCCAAGGACTTGCATTTTTCATGGGCTAGTGAAACGGATGCTTCTAGTTTCTCTTTTTCAACACGAAGTCCGTCAAGATCAGATGAATGCGCCTTGATCAAATGTTTTTCTCTAATTGACCCTTCTTTGACAATCTTTTCAAGATCACAAATCCTTTCACGCTGTAGATTATTTTCTTGAAGAAGTTTCTCAATATCCTTAGAGAAGGACTCGATAATATTATAGAGTACACGTTCTCGATCAATAGACTTTTCAAATTCATCGATGAGTTGATTATGATGATCAACAAACTCAGTAGAATTTTTTGCGATTCTGGTGAGCTCCATTTCATATTTTTCCATTGTGTCCAATGTCTCATTGGAGGAAGAGTGATCAACACAAGATGAGACAATCTTCCTACCTCTGGATTCGGAAGAATCAACTAAGGAGCAATCCTTTGAAGTATTCCCGAGACAATTGACATAGTTGAAAGCTTTAGGAGGCATCTTGGTATGCATAAGAGATTCTGTCCTCAGACTCAGATTGATACAAACACAGATTTGTAAGGTCTTGAACGTGTTTGCCTGCTCTGATACCAATTGAAAAAGCGAGGGTCTAGCAACACCACCCAATATTTCACTCAGCAATCTGTATCGACTAACTCCAATATACTTTTCTAGAGAATCAACTGGACAGTCAGAATCAATCTAGATTAAAGTATATCGAGGAGTTAATATCTCTCTCTTGATTTGATTTACTCGATCTAATAGAATCAGCGAGTCTTTAATCAAATACAAGGAATAACTTGGATGGTACCAAAGACCAATATACAAGGATCAATCAATGACAATCAACAACCAAAGGTTGGATTACTCTAATTGATGATCTCACGCACAACCTGTATTATTTCAATTATAAAGATAAAATAATATAATTCGGAAATTGAAATAACACAAACACCAGAAATTTTGTTAATGAGGAAACCGCAAATGCAGAAAAACCCCGGGACCTAGTCCAGATTGAACACACACTGTATTAAGCCGCTACAGACACTAGCCTATTCCAAGCTAACTTCGGACTGGACTGTAGTTGAACCCCAATCAATCTCCCACTGATCCAAGGTATAGTTATGCTCCTACGTCTCTGATCCTAGGATACTGCGCACTTGATTCCCTTAGATGATCTCACCCACAACTAAGAGTTGCTACGGGCCAAAATCGCAGGCTTTGACAATAAACAAATCTGTCCCACACAGACAAGTCTATCAAAGGATCAATCTGTCTCCCAAAGATAAACCCTAAAGGTTTCGTTCCGTCTTTTGATAATAATCAAGGTGAACAGGAACCAATTGATAATCCGGTCTTATATTCCCGAAGAACAGCCTAGAGTTATCAATCACCTCACAACAATCTTAATCGTATGGTAGCGAAACAAGATGTTGCAGAGTCAAAAACAATGAGACGAATATGTTTGTGATTACTTTTTATATCTTTCCTATCGGAGATATCAATCTCAAGACAATCAATCTGATTGTACTCGTACGATAAAAGATGCAAGATCATATCACACAACTACGATAAAAGTAGTATTGGTCTGGCTTCACAATCCCAATGAAGTCTTTAAGTCGTTAACCTGGTTTTATAAGAAAAAAACCAAAGGTTAAAGGAGAATCGAAACTAGTATGCAAACTAGTATCACACGTAAGGTGTGGGGATTAGTTTTGCACAATACTAGATGTCTCATTTATATAGTCTTTCAAATCAGGGTTTGCAATCAATGATAGCTTAGTAACAAAGCATTCAATATTCACCGTTAGATGAAAACCTGATTTAGATTCAAGATAATATTTCTCAACCGTTAGATCGAAAACTTAGCTTGTTACACACACTTGACAATGCACGCTTCAAGGTTTGTTAACCGTACCCAAACGTATGCACTTTTTGGTTCAACAATAGTTAACCAAAAGGTTAGCCATATGAGCATTTCATATCAACCATGTTCTTCTTCACCATAACTAGTTCAAATGACTTCAAATGAATTAGATAGAGAGTTGTTCAATTGCAAGGAAATCTTATGTACTACACAAGACACAATTGAAGCAAAGATGATTTGATTCACTCGAATCGGTTCATGAACTTTTATAGCCACGGTTTGCAAACTGCATTCCTTAGTCTTTTTAAGTTTAAGTTCAGAAATCATCTTCAGATATATAACCTTCTCAAGTTCGCAAACTAGGTTCGCGGACTTAAATTACCGGGTAGAGTTTACAAACTCCAGCAGAAATTCTCGGGTTTGAGAACTTCGCCGGTTCGTGGACTGGGTTCGCGGACCTAGCTTCATGCAAGTAAGTTGTCAACTCCAGCAGAAATTCTCGGGTTTGAGAACTTCGGAAGTTCGCGGATTTGGCTCACGCCATTCTTCCGGTTCTCTTGATCAACAAAGTTCGCAAACTTTGGTTCAAGGAATAGGACTTATACATTAATATGTTTTCACAACAATGCTTATGTCCACCATTGGTTATGTAATCTAAACTCTCATTTCAATCATTGAAACATTCTTAGAGGACGTTATATAGTTGTTACACCATTTCTCGTCAAAGCAATTTTCAAGATGATTGAAACATAACATGACTTTCGTCACATTGTAAAGATAAACTTGATCGAAGCGAAAATCTTACCAACATATATTTCGAGATATAGATAGGCTAGGTATACTCGGCTCGAAATACCAAATGTGTATAGTCCAAGTCTATATATACATCATACGACTTATTGTCTCAAAGAGTAGGAGATAGAGTAGATAGACTTTTGAGTGATAGATAAGTTCAACTCTTCACATACCTTTTTGTCGAGAAGTCCCACCGGTTCCTTGAGTAGTTCTTCTACTTGTATGATGAATCGCCATGAAGTCCTTGAGCTTAACTACACTTTTTTATCCTAGTCCGACACTTAGCTATAATAAACTAGAAATCAAGACTTATAGTTTTGATCACTAACATTGACAAACATGCTTGAGATAGAAACGCATGCGAGTTTTACATTAATCTGTTTATGCATAAAACTTTGTTAGCCATTTACCATTGATCGATAACTTGACCTTTGTGCCATCCATACGTCTGAGCTTGTAATACCCGTTTTCTGCTACCTTCCTTACTCTGAAAGGTCCTTCCCAGTTCGAGGCGAATTTCCCTGCACTAGCATTTCTTTGCACGTGAGGAGCGATCTTAAGGACCAAATCATCTACCTCGAATCTCCTATACTTTATGTTCTGATTATAATAGTTCGTTGTGCGCTTCCTGTACGCCTCAGCAAACCGTTCTACCCGGGCTCTCCTATCTTATATTGTATCTAAATGGGCAAAGCGGCTTACTTCGTCTGGTGTCGTATGACTAGCCATTTCTACCCTCGCAGATGGAATTGCAATATCCGCAGGTAAAATTGCGTCCTCCCCATAGACCAGAGAATATGGCGACGCCCCCATGGAAATTCGTTTCGAGATTCTGTATGCCTGCTCGTGCCACTCTCTGTGGTGGTGCTCCACTGTCCTGCTCAAGATCCGAATGAGCGCCTTATTGCTTTCCTCGGCTTGCCCGTTCCCTTGAGGATAGTACGGGGTTGACATATGAAGCCTCACATTATATTAGCATAGCAAATCTATTACGTCCTTGTTTACGAACGACTTTGCATAATCTGCCCTGATAATCATGGGCGCGCCAAATCTGCAAATAATGTATTCTCTCATAAATGTTGCAACAGTTGCCCAGGCATAGTCTTTGAGAGGTATCGCATCGACCCATTTCGTGGTGTACTCGGTGGAGGTTATTATGTACTTGTGGCGCTTCGAGGACATCGGGTTGATCTGCCCTATAATGTCTAAAGCCCAACTGTGGAACGGACATGGTGTTACCACGCTACACAGCAGGGTGTGGGGTGTTCTGATTAGGTCTCCATGGGTTTTGCAGTTGAGGCATCTTCTCACATGTTCCGCAGTATCGCTTTCCATAGTGGGCCAGTAAAACCCGCCCTCATAGAGCTGTAGAAATAACTTCCACATTCCTTGATGTTCTGCATTGTGGGACCGAGTCATTACCTCAGCGGCCTCCTCGTCTGATAAGCGCCTTAACATAGTGTTACTATAGTGAAAAAGCGGGGGTCTAACAACACCACCCAATATTTCACTCAGCAATCTGTATGGACTAACTCCAATATAATTTTCTAGAGAATCAACGAGATAGTCAGACTCAATCTAGATTAAAGTATATCGAGGAGTTAATATCTCTCTCTTGATTTGATTTACTCGAGCTAATAGAATTGGCGAGTCTTTAATCAAATACAAGGAATAACTTGGATGGTACCAAAGACCAATATCCAAGGATCAATCAATGACAATCAACAACAAAAGGTTGGATTACTCTAATTGATGATCTAACGAACAACCTGTATTATTTCAATTATAAAGATAAAACAATATAATGCGGAAATTGAAATAAAACATACACCAGAAATTTTGTTAACGAGGAAACCGCAAATGCATAAAAACCCCGGGACCTAGTCCAGATTGAACACACATTGTAATAAGCCGCTATAGACACTAGCCTACTCCAAGCTAACTTCGGAATGGACTGTAGTTGAACCCCAGTCAATCTCCCACTGATCCAAGGTACAATTATGCTCCTACGCCTCTGATCCCATCAGGATACTGCGTACTTGATTCCCTTAGCTGATCTCACCCACAACTAAGAGTTGCTACGACCCAAAATCGCAGGCTTTGACAATAAACAAATCTGTCTCACACAGACAAGTTGATTAATGATTTTTCGTGGGGTTGTAGTAATGAGGTTCAAACTTTCGGACTTGTGAAGGATAATTTTTTAAACTTAATAAAAAAAATAAATATATACAATAAAAATATTAACACTGGTGCGAGAAACTGGGACTAAAGATTCGGCCATTTTTCATTTTCAAGTGGTTCAAAATTTAATTCTAGACGATTATAGTTCAAAAAAAAAACAAATATTAACTCTAGTTTATTGCCAAGATAGATTTTATAAAATATTACTTGTATTTCTTAAGCATGGCATATCAAAAATCCCTAGGACTAAGCATACTCCATCAAATGAAATCACAAGTAATTAATTTAAAATCTTAATTCAATTAAAATTAGTGCAAAAAGTAAATAAAAGAATTAATGAAATTACCACATGGATGAAATTCGACCTCCTCCGCCGTCCCAGTGTTGGGGTTTAACTCATCATGATGAAAACACGCTCAAAATATATTTTTATAGCTCAAATGGTGTTTACAATGGAGAGAAAGGAGAAAATGGTGTAAAACTGTAATCTGCGACGCACAAGAAGCGTCACAGAATGAACGATAAAAGACAAGTGTTGCTGCTGTTTAGACTGCACTGCGACCCACGGCTGTGCGTCTTAGACACTGTTGATAAACGACTGTCCTCGCTAGTCCGTTCTTCGTGTTCTTGGTGTTCTTCATCAGCAACAACAGAGTTTCATCAACTCTTGATTTCTGCTTCTCTGGACCTCCTCTCGACCCCAAACTCTCGACACCCTCTCTAGTAGACCCAAAGAGCCTATTTGTACCCAACAACAGCTCCAAATCTCTCCAATAACTCCAATATAATTCTTCATTATGCGGGCAGTGAATAACAATATTTTCCGAATATTTTCTTACCAAACTTGGAATTTCTTGCGTAAACTTCCTCCATCCACGCTCCAAATCGATTCTTCACGACCCAAAGTGATGCTCGAGCCATTCCACATCATCAGAACACGTCCATAACTCTCCATGACGCGTGATTATCATCCTCCAGTGCATGCTTGCCCTGTTTTGAACTCGAGAATCAAAAAACGTATTCCAGCCAAATTTGATCGAAACCACCACCCAAACTTTGTTCCTTATGCCAAATCACATCTTTCTGCCAATTTTCAGCGATTGAATCGCACTCTAACCCATTCATTTTGACAATCAAAATTCTGCCAGTTGAAAACTTCATTTCCCACCAAAAACACAAATTCAAATTGTTGAAGAAGGTGCCCCTTATCAAGAGTGCTGGGGGTGCGAATATCAATTGGGGTGGAAATAGTAATTTTTCTGGGTTCCTCCGGGACATTTCTGGGACGCTTCCGGTGCATTTCTGGGGTGCCTTCAGTACATTTCTCCGGGGTGTAAAACACTGCTTTTTGAGCCCATTTCGCCGCAAGGGCTTATTTCTCTAAAATTTCCTACAAGAACACAAAATAACACAATAAGTACTTAATCGAGTCTAACAATACAGAACATTGAGAACAAAATAGACACATAAATGCGTCTATCACAAGTCTATCAAAAGATCAATCTGTCTCGCACAGATAAACCCTAAAGGTTTTGTTCCGTATTTTGATAATAATCAAGGTGAACAGGAACCAATTGATAATCCAATATTATATTCCCGAAGAACAGCCTAGAGTTATCAATCACTTCACAACAATCTTAATCGTAAGATAGAAGATGCAAGATCAGATCACACAACTACGATAAAAGTAGTATCGGTCTGGCTTCACAATCCCAATGAAGTCTTTAAGTCGTTAACCTGGTTTTAGAAGAATAAAACCAAAGGTTAAAGGAGAATCGACTCTAATATGCAAACTAGTATCACATGTAAGGTGTGGAGATTAGTTTTGCACAATACTAGATGTCTCATTTATATAGTCTTTCAAATTAGGGTTTGCAATCAATGTTAGCTTAGTAACAAAGCATTCAATATTCACCGTTAGATGAAAACCTGATTTAGATTCAAGCTAATATTTCTCAACCGTTAGATCGAAAACTTAGCTTGTTAAACAACTTGACAACGCACGCTTCTAGGTTTGTTAACCGTACCCAAACGTATGCATTTGTTGGTTCAATAATAGTTAACCAAAAGGTTATCCATATGAGAATTTCATATCAACCATGTTCTTCTTCACCATAACTAATTCAAATGACTTCAAATGAACTAGTTAGAGAGTTATTCAATGGAAAGGAAATCTTATGTACTACACAAGACACAGTTGAAGCAAAGATGATTTGATTCACTCGAATCGGTTCATGAAATTTTATATCCACGGTTTGCAAACGACATTCCTTAGTCTTTTTAAGTTTAAGTTCAGAAATCATCTTCAGATATATAACCTTCTCAAGTTCGCAAACTAGATTCACGGACTTAAGTTACCAGGTAGAGTTTACAAACTCTAGCAGAAATTCTCGGGTATGAGAACTTCTCCGGTTCGCGGACTGAGTTTGCGGACTTAGCTTCACTCAAGTAGTTTGTCAACTCCAGCAGAAATTATCGGTTTTGAGAACTTCGGCAGTTCGCGGATTGAGTTCGCGGACTTGGCTCATGCCATTCTTCCGGTTCTCTTGATCAACAAAGTTTGCAAACTTTGGTTCAAGGAATAGGACTTATACATAAATGTGTTTCCACAACAATGCTTATGTCCACCATTGGTTATGTAATCTAAACTCTCATTTCAATCATTGAAACATTATTAGAGGACGTTATACAGTTGTTACACCATTTCTCGTCAAAGCAATTTTCAAAGTGATTGAAACATATCATGACTTTCGTCAATAGGTAAAGATAAACTTGATCGAAGTGAAAATCTTACCAACACATATTTCGAGATATAGATAGGTGAGGTATACTCGGCTTGAAATACCAAATGTGTATCATCCAAGTCTATATATATAGCATACGACTTCTTGTCTCCAAAAGTAGGAGATAGAGTAGATAGACTTTTGAGTGATAGATAAGTTCAAGTCTTCACATACCTTTTTGTCGAGAAGTTCCACCGGTTCCTTGAGTAGTTCTTCTACTTGTATGATGAATCACCATGAAGTCATTGAGCTCAACTACACTTTCTATCCTAGTCCGAGACTTAGCTATAATATACTAGAAATCAAGACTTGGTTTTTTAGTGCGCAACATAAGATGCATTACAGAGCCTCACAGTAATACATAAAATTATGGATCAGGGATGATCAATACTGCGGAATACTCAAGGATTCATTCTATCTTCAATCACTATTTGCGTAATGATAATTAATAGACATAATCCTTGAACACAAAATATTTTAACCTATCTTCCGTCAAATATTTGATAATATAGGATTAACTTTTGTATTTGTCAAAAGTCTATTCATTCTTTTACCAGTACATGAATACCGATCACAAACGACTTTACTTTTGACAGAATATGGTACAAACATACTTCACGGACGTAAACACCAATATCCCATAACAAATTGCAATATATCAAATCATAAAGATTAATACTGCAAAAATCATCTTCCAAACAATTTTAGAATTTAAACCAATAAATCTAAAAACATGAAGATGAAAACGTTGGACATAGATATGTGTAATCACAATAATGTCTATTCCAAACTCTAGTAATCCTTCTAAAAAATAAAAATAAATTTTCATAAGAAGTTTCCTAGGAATCAAGACAAACTCGTAATGCATATACAAGATGATTTGTCCTTACAGGGTAGAATCAATCTTTTTTGCATGGATTTACACCAATAATAGCTACCAAAGGCGTATAAAAATATTTTCTTAACAAAGAAGAACATACAAAGTCAATAACGACCATGCACCATAGTTCACAAAGGATGATTGTGAACATTCAAGAATTTCATTGCTCTGCATACTACTTTTCATTCTTGAACTTCTTTCTTGTGATTCACCAACAATATTCTTGTAAAAGCTACAAATTATCTTAGAAGAGTATTACTCCAAGAATCCAAGTATCCAAGTTCAAGAGAAGTGGAACAAGTGCAACGAAACAGAGCAAAATACTCAAAAACAAGAGACAGGACAAATACTAATAACTCATCCAAATTCAAGGTTTATCATCTCCATTTTGGATAGAATACAAATAGGAAGAGAGTGCAAAAAGAATGAGGTCAATCCGAGTTCGGACGAAGAAGTTGCGGCCAAAAAAAGTTTACCGAATATCGACGTCAAGTATGCGTACGGGTTTGCAAACGAATTTTCGTATCCTGGAGTAGTATGCAGACTGGGTTTGCGAACTTAAACCTCTAGATTTTGGTTTTAAATGATGTTATGCATACTTGGTATGTGTACCATGAAGTCCAAACATCCCGAACTAATGTTTTCAAACCTAAACATTTAAGAACCTTAAACACAGATCAAGTTAGGTAGAAATGAACGATAATCAAGGTACATGGATCATTATAAATACTCAAACAAGTAAAAAATATAAAACTTGCTCAAGTTTATAGACATACCTTTTTAGAAGTCCAATTGAATTCTACATCCTTACCGAATATAATCTGTGCTCCCCAGTTGTTGTGCTTCCCTCACCGTATACATAGCAGGGAATTTCTTGGTGAGGATGCACTTTCAACACAAACAAGTTGTGTTGAGGTGAACAATGTCTTGCTCACCATGGCACCAAGAAAGAGTTTCTTTCCAACAACTCTTAAATCTTGTAGTGCTGAGAAACACCCAAGGAACTGTTTTTATAAGTCTATCAAAGAACTTCAAGAGAACCCAAAAAGATTTGTGTTTCTGATTTCTTGTTTTCCAACTTATAAAAAATAGTTTCTGCAGATAGTTTTTAGTACTGCGAAGGGAAACTCTTTTGATAGAAAGAGACGTCCTAGATTCTTCATAAAATAAGATAATACTACTATCTTGATAGGAAGTATCAGGAATTGAGCAACGAATCAATTTATGTTTTGAGGTGATACACTCAGATGAGTGAGATTTAAACTCCTCTTGTAATTCGTTTAGTTTATCACAACTAATTGGATTACGCAGAGGAGGAGTATTGCTCTCACTGATTAGTAAATCAATATCAACGTCAACATGAATATTATTCATCATTACTTGATTTAGCCTGTCAAGAGATTCTTGCTCTTTCTGGAGGTATAACTCAACATCAAGAGATAAGCTCTCAAGCTTCTTTTCAAGCCCTGAAAAAACTTCAAGGGATTTTAACCTGGTGGAGGTTTAGATAGAATTTCTTCTACAGATTTTATTAAATCAGTCATGGAAGAGAATTATGAAATCCCTGGATCTGGTGGTGCATTTATTGGGATAGCACCACTGTCCATATAGTCAGATCGCTACAAACACAGACTTGTATGGTCTTGAACGTGTTTGACTGCTCTGATACCAATTGAAAAGGCGGGGGTCTATCAACACCACCCAATATTTCGCTCAGCAGTCTGTATGGACTAACTCCAATATACTTTTCTAGAGAATCAACTAGACAGTCAGACTCAATCTAGATTAAAGTATATCGAGGAGTAAATATCTCTCTCTTGATTTGATTTACTCGAGCTAATAGAATCAGCGAGTCTTTAATAAAATACAAGGAATAACTTGGATGGTACCAAAGACTAATATCCAAGGATCAATCAATGAAAATCAACAACCAAAGATTGGATTACTCTAATTGATAATCTAACGCACAACATGTATTATTTAAATTATAAAGATAAAACAATATAATGCGGAAATTGAAATAACACAGACACCAGAAATTTTTTTAACGAGGAAACCGCAAATGCGGAAAAACCCCGGGGCCTAGTCCAGATTGAACACACACTATATTAAGCCGCTACATACACTAGCCTACTTTAAGTTAACTTCGGACTGGACTGTACTTGAACCCCAATCAATCTCCCACTGATCCAAGGTATAGTTATGCTTCTACGCCTCTGATCCCAGCAGTATACTGCGCACTTGATTCCCTTAGCTGATCTCACCCACAACTAAGAGTTGCTACGACCCAAAATCGCAGGCTTTGACAATAAAAAAATCTGTCTCACACAGACAAGTCTATCAAAGGATCAATCTGTCTCCCACGGATAAACCCTAAAGGTTTTGTTCCGTCTTTTGATAATAATCAAGGTTAACATGAACCAATTGATAATCCGGTCTTATATTACCGAAGAACAGCCTAGAGTTATCAATCACCTCACAATAATCTTAATCGTATGCTAGCGAAACAAGATGTTGCGAATCACAAACAATGAGACGAAGATGTTTGTGATTACTTTTTATATCATGCCTATCGGAGATATCAATCTCAATCCAATCAATCTGATTGTACTCGTACGATAGAATATGCAAGATCAGATCACACAAATACGATAAAAGTAGTATCGGTCTGGCTTCACAATCCCAATGAAGTCTTTAAGTCGTTAACCTTGTTTTAGAAGAAGAAAACCAAAGGTTAAAGGAAAATCGACTCTAGTATGCAAACTAGTATCACACGTAAGGTGTGGGGATTAGTTTTGCACAATACTAGATGTCTCCTTTATATAGTCTTTCAAATCAGGGTTTGCAATCAATGTTAGATTAGTAACAAAGCATTCAACATTCACCGTTAGATAAAAACCTGATTTAGATTCAAGCTAATATTTCTCAAACGTTAGATCGAAGACTTAGCTTGTTACACACACTTGAAAATGCACGCTTCTAGGTTTGTTAACCGTACCCAAACGTATGCATTTGTTGGTTCAATAATAGTTAACCAAAAGGTTAGCCGTATGAGCATTTCATATCAACCATGTTCTTCTTCACCATAACTAATTAAAATGAACTAGTTAGAGAGTTGTTCAATTGCAAGGAAATCTTATGTACTACACAAGACACAATTGAAGCAAAGATGATTTGATTCACTCGAATCGGTTCATGAACTTTTATAGCCACGGTTTGCAAACACATTCCTTAGTCTTTTTAAGTTTAAGTTCATAAATCATCTTCAGATATACCAAATGTGTATAATCCAAGTCTATATATACAACATACGACTTATTGTCTCAAAGAGTAGGAGATAGAGTAGATAGACTCTTGAGTGATAGATAAGTTCAATCTTCACATACCTTTTTGTCGAGAAGTTCCACCGGTTCCTTGAGTAGTTCTTCTACTTGTATGATGAATCGCCATGAAGTCCTTGAGCTCAACTACACTTTCTATCCTAGTCCGAGACTTATCTATAATAGACTATAAATCAAGACTTATAGTTTTGATCACTAACATTGACAAACATGCTTGAGATAGCAACATATACGAGTTCGACCTAGAAATGCTCTAACATATAGCTTTTGCGGTAGAGAATCCCTTCATGCATGAAAAAACGCGCCGCTTTCTTTTGGATTTTTAGGGTCGCCTGCCTGTCACTGGGTAATTTTCCGTTTTGGATGAAATCCATGTATGGTTGTCTCTAATCTACCCCGTCGACTGTGCGGACTTCGGCGGGTTGTGGTGGGGCTTGGAAATCAGCACAACTGTCTTGGAGGGCCGCTGCTTGTGCTGACATACTAGGCCAGTATACCCCTCTTCTATGAAGCTTTCTATATAGGTGGACTGCTATAGTGTTCCCACATGTTGTCGCGTGTAGCTCTTGGAGTATTTTTTTCCGCTTCTCTCTTATTTACGCACCTGGAGAGAGCTCCCCCTATTGCTCGATAGTAGAGAGCTCCTTGGATCAATACGAATTGTTTCATAGTTCGGGTGGGTATTACACGATTCTCTTCCATTTTGGTCAGATCTTCGATGTAAGTCCGCCTCCAATCATATGCCTCCTCGAAGGTCATATCATCTTTCCAGGTGTTGGGAAACTCCTTCCTCTTAACCGTTATTGTACCCTCTTCCTTATCATTCAATTTCATCTTTCTATCTAGTGTTTTCAGGTCATATGCGTGTTTATTCTTGCCTCTGCCTGTATGATCTAGGGTCGACCCTGTCTGACTTATTAGGTTTTGAGCCTCTGCTCGATACGGAGCTAAATGTGGCTCTTTGACGTGGAAATCCCCGTTGACTTGGTTAGTTACCAACCTCGAGTCACCTTTTATCTCGACGCCTCCCAAGCCAAGCTCCTTCGCCATTCTAAGCCCTATGATTAAAGCTTCATATTCGGCGACATTATTACTACAAGGAAAATCCAACTTGAATGAATATGAGAGTAGTTCTCCTTGTGGTGCTTCGAACACTACTCCCGCTCCTCCGATAGTATCATATGACGATCCATCAAAAAAAATGGTCCAAGGCTTGCTAATATCGGCGGAAGCTACCTCTCCCGGCACCCGGTCATGAATCTCGTCATCTCCTTCTCCAGGAAACATATCCTTTATGTCAACGATGGCTTTCCCTTGTAATCCTTTAGGTCGCTGATAATCGAGTTCGAAATCTGATAGCTGCAACAACCACAGGGTTGTTCTCCCAGTCAGGATGGGCTTGGAGGCGAGGTAGGCTATGGGGTTTTCCGCGGCCACAACGATCGTCTTATGCATCAAGAGATACGGCCTTAATTTTTTGTTGCGTAGATGAGGGATAGACATGCTTGTTCTACTCGTGGGTATCTCAATTCCGCGTCTCTTAAAACCCGACTCACGTAGTAGATGGGTGATAATTCATTTCCTCCCATATCTTGTGCCAGGACTGCCCCTATGGCTGAGCTTGTGAACGCCGTGTATAAGTAAAGAGGCACTCCTTTTATTGGTGGTTTGAGAATTTGGGGGCTGACGAGGCATTGTTTAAATTTTTTAAACACGACCTATTCAGTTTCTTCCCATTTGAAGACAGTCCCTTTCCTTAGTAGGGGAAAGAACGCTGACATTATCTGAGCCAAACCAGGAACGAAACGCCGTATATAAGATATCCGCCCTATAAACGCCTGGAGATATTTGGCATTAGTCGGTGGTGTCATGGTCATGATCGCCTCGACCTTACTTGGATCCACCCGAATCCCTTCATCGGTTACAACGAATCCCAAGAATTTTCCAGACGTAACCCCAAAGGCGCACTTGAGCGGGTTCATCTTGAGTTGGTACTTCCGACATATTTCGAAGACCGTCTTTAGGTGAGATTCGTGGCTCTCAGTCTCTGAAGTCTCAAATACGATGTCATCCACATACACATCTACCATCTGATGCAGTAGATCGTGGAATATGGATGTCATGGCGCGTTGATACGTGGCACCGGCGTTATTTAGCCCAAAGGGCATCACTACGTAGTAGAAGTTCCCATATGGAGTTTGGAAGGCGGTCTTCTTTGCATCCTCTTCAGCCATCTTTATTTGGTTATATCCATTAAACCCATCCATGAAAGAGAAGCGCTTCTTGCCTCCAGTCACGTCCAGTGTTAAGTCGATGTTGGGCAGTGGGAAATCATCTTTGGGACAAGCCCGATTGAGATCCCTATAGTCCATGCAGCACCGGATCTTTCCATTCTTCTTCACCACTTGGACGATGTTGGATAACCAGGTCGGGTGCTGAATAAGTCTGATAAACTTGGCTTTCAACATGCGTTCCACCTCTTCCTTTATTGCGAGAGCGGTAACCCTCGGGAACTCTCTACTTCTTTGTTTTATCGGCTGGAATTCAGGAGACACTCCAAGGTTATGAGCTACGAGGATGCTGTCTAGACCCGGCATTTCATCATAATCGTAAGCGAAAACTTCTCTGTATTCCCTGAAAAAGGCGATCAATGCTTCCATTTCTTTTGCGTCCAAACTTTTACTGATCATGATTGGTCGCTTATCATCTTTTGTTCCGATGTTAATTTCTTCTACATCATCCATGGTGAGGTCTTTAGGATCCCGTTCTTTTATAGATTGTGTATTCGCACTAAGTAGTTCTTGTAATTCTTCATCATCGATTGTATTGTAGGGTAGCTCGTTCAAGTTTTGATCGTTTGAGGGGGCCTCTACGTCGGGTGTGTCGAAGTTTTGCGTGCTTTTAGACGCTCCCCCGGTTAATTTCTATAAGCGGTACACGTGCCCCCCATCCGGTCTTGAGAAACGCTGGAACCTCGGTTGATCTTTGTGTTTCCGCTTTCTTTCCTCTGGGAACGTCATCCTGGACGGGCTGAAGACTGACTTAGTTGGCTCCGTCTTTTCTTCCTCGCTCCATTTTGGTAGTAGGGTAAGTTTCACCTCAGGTATTTCGTCCGCCTCCTTAGCCAAATCATAAAAACCGCATCTTCCATGTAAGCTTCTTCCGGATCAAAAGGGTGGATCGTGGATGGTATCCGAAATTGCCTTCCTCCTATGTTAGTCTTGACACACTGATGGTACGTTAACGCTAAGGGAGAACTCTAGCAATTGGGAAACCTAATCCCCACATATTCTGTGTGATACTAGTTGTGCTAAGCTAGAGTCGATTCTCCTTTAACCTTTGGTTTCTTCTTCTAAACCAGATTAACGACTTAAAGAATTCATTGGGATTGTGAAGCCAGACCGATACTACTTTCTTGTGGTTGTGTGATCTGATCTTGTTGTTTCTATCGTACGAGTACAATCGTAAGGATTATCTTGAGATTAATATCTCCGATAGGCAAGATATAAAAGTAATCACAAACACTTCGTCTCATCGTTTGTGATTCCGCAATATCTTTTTTCGCCGCGTCAATTAAGATTATTGTGAGGTGATTGATAATACTAGGTTGTTCTTCGGGAATATAAGTCCGGTTTATCAATTGGTTCCTATTCACCTTGATTTATCAAAGACGGAACAAAACTCGTAGGTGTATTCGTGGGAGACGGATTTATCTATTATCTTAGACTTTTCTGTGTGATACGGATTTGTTTATTAAAGTCTTCGACTTTGGGTCGTAGCAACTCTTAGTTGTGGGTAAGATCAGCTAAGGGAATCAAGTACGTAGCATCCTGCTGGGATCAGAGACGTAGGAGCATAATGTACCTTGGATCAGTGTAAGATTGGTTGAGGGTTCAACTACAGTCCAGACCGAAGTTAATTTGGATTAGGATAGTGTCTGTAGCGTCTTAATACACTATGTGTTCAATCTGGACTAGGTTCCGGGGTTTTTCTGCATTTGTGGTTTCCTCGTTAACAAAATTATGGTGTCTGTGTTATTTCTATTCCGCATTATATTTTGTTATATAATTGAAATATCATAGGTTGTGCGTTGTTCAATTAATTAGAATATCCAACCTTTTGGTTGTTGATTTGAATTCATTGACACTTGGATATTGGTCTTTGGTACCATTCAAGTTATCTCTCTTGTATTTGATAAAGACTCGCAGATTTCTATTTGCTTGAGTAAATATCAAATCGAGAGATAGAGATATAAACTCTTTGACATACTTTTATATTGATTGAGTCTAATTGTCTAGCTGATTCTCATAAAAGTATATTGGAGTTTGTCCATACAGATTGCTAAGCGAAATATTGGATGTGGTTGTTGGACCCCCGCTTTTCAATTGGTATCAGAGCAGGCAAACACGGTTAAGACCTTACAAGTTTGTGTTCATCGCGATCTGACTCTATGGACAGAGGTGTTATCTCCATTAACGTACCACCAGTCTTCGATGGCTCTAATTACTTATGGTGGAAAATTTCTATGCGGGCTTTTCTTCAAGCACGTGATTTTCAATCATGGGTATATATTATTAATGTCTATGATGCTCCCATTTTGGAAGTTGGAAACGTAAACGTTCCCAAGAATATTGGTGAATACATATCTGCCGAGATACTTGCTGCAAAGCAAAATTCCGATGGTTTGAATGCCATCATACATGCCATTACCCCAAATCTTCAGCACCATGTGTAAAATTGCACTAAGTCTAAAGAAGCTTGGGATATCTTAGAAACCGTTTGTGAAGGTAATACCAGTGAAAAAGAAGCTAGGCTTCAAAACCTTAATTCCGATTGGGAGAACCTTCGTATGGCAGATGAAGAAACATTTGATGAGTTTAATCACAAAGTGTCTGAAATTGTTAATGCATATTTTGCATTGGGTAAGACTATTCCTGAAAAGGACATTGTGATGAAAATTCTCAGATCGTTTCCATCAAGATACGATTCTAAGAAGCATGCCATCGTTGAGGGAAATAACCTTGATAATCTCTCTAAAAATACGCTGGTTGGGAAGCTTAAGATCTTTCATCATGAACATTCATCCAAATCTAAGGATGTTGCGTTCAAAGCACTAAAGGACACTAAATTACTTGATAAAAGTAAAAAAGTGTATATCTCTGAAGATGACACTCTGAGACAGATTCATCAGATGAAGATCTTGACAAATCACTCTCGATGATCACAAGACAGTTTAGGGATCTTCTGCTGAAGGGAAGTAAACGGTTTTCCAGAGATAAGCCTAAGGCATTAGTCAAACCTCATTATCGTGTTCCTCATGAAAATAGGGATATTGATGAAACTGATGATGAGGATGTGCCTCAGTGATTTAAGTGTAAGGGATTTGGTCATTTTGCAAACGAGTACCCAAATCGTAGAAAATACACAGGAAATAAAGGTTTTGCTACAACTCTTGATGAAATATCTGATAACTATGATTCTAATGAAGACGAGAAATCAAGTGTTGCACTTCTTGGTGAAAATACTGATTTCGATAATTGTAGCAATACATACATCAATCTTGATACTCTTTCAGAAGATAATCCAACTAATCTAGAAGATAAAGTTGATCTGTTCTTTGGAAACTCTGTTTGTAATGTTTCAGGTTCCACTATGTGCCTAGCTGCGTGCACACCTCATAAACCTGATTTTTATCCAAGTTTGATGTGCTCATATTGTTCTCTAAAGGGTCATGAACTCTCAAGGTGTTACAAGTACAAACACCAACTGAGGCACGTCAACAAACTTCAACGAAGAGCAAATCAATTAGCAAGGAAGCTTAAACTTTCTCAAAAGACTGCTGAGGTATGTAGGATTTTATCTTCGTCTAAGAAGTTAGTTTCCAAGGATAAACCAAGACCATTAGAGAAGAAAGTATGGTCGAGTTGTTTTGATAGACAGAGGTCTGTGGATTCCTCTCAAGAGGAAAATGGTGGACAAATTATTGTTCAACGCAACGCAACTTGATTGTGTTGTTTTTGAAATCTTGTCTCATGTGCCTGATCAAAAGAGACAATGATTTTGTACCTCTCAGGCTTTAAGAAAAGTTTTTTTTTCTTCTTAGTTTTTGGAATTCCCGTCTATCAATAAATGAGGGTTATTATCGACAATTCTACTCTTTACAGGGTTGAGAGTTGGTCACATACGGACCTTTTTAAAGTTTCGAAACCCTACATTTATTTTTCCTTCTATGTAACCTCTTTTTATCTCAAGACTACTTGTTGAGAAAATTGTGATTTCCTCTCACAAACCCATACGCTTATGGATACTCCAAGCATGATGTCTTCTGATGGAAAAGATATTAATATGATTGTTAAGCCATCAATCATGAAGGAAAAAGAAAAATCTCCATTATCTCCAACATTGAAAAGGAAAAGAAGGAATGTGAGGAATCCAAGAGCCGTTCCTTCAAATTCTCAGAAGTTTTCTGATGTTCTTGAAGTGTTGAAGGAGATGCGAAAGGAGATTCAACAAATAAAGGATTTTGTGTATAAGACTCATGAGATTCAGAAGGCCCTGGTTCGACAACATCATCTAAGAAGGTTTATTGATATAAATTCCTACCTTAATGAACCTTATGTTCCAATGGCTGTTAACGACAAGGAGTTCGGGGACGATAAATAATTCTTCAAAGGTCTCATTGCCTAGTAAATCTTCTATTTTTCTTGTTTTATTTAGAAGAATAACTAGAGTTTGGATTAGCCATTATTGTGATTACACATAACTATGTCCAACGTTTTCATCTTCATGTTTTTAGGTTTATTTGTTTAAATTCTAAAACTGTTTGGAAGATGATTTTTGCAATATTAATATTTATGGTTTTATATATTGCAATGTTGTTATGGGATATGTGTGTTTACATACGTGAACTTGATTTCCCATACCTTGTCAAAAGTAAAGTCTTTCGTAAGTCGATATGCATATATTGATAAAAGAATGAATTGACTTTTGGCAAATACAAAAGTTAAGCCTATTATGTCAGTTTTTGATGGAAGATAGGTTAATACTATAATCGTAATGTTATTTTAGTTTTCGACTTTTGATTTGATTGAGTAACGGTAGTTGAACCTTGATAATCACTAGTTTGTTTATTGACTTCATACAATATTACTTTACAGTGTTATGGTTGAGTTCTTAAGTGGGTTATCTCTCATTCTATTCTTAGTCAAGAATTGATGGATTTCTGTAAATAGACGGAGTTGGATTGAACTATTCTAAACCATTTGTCTTCTTATAATAAGCAACTAGTAATATCGCACGCGCGATGCGCCTGCAGTGCAAAACTAATGCTTTTATAATTCGGAGCTGCCGAAAGAAAAAAGAGAATTGCAAAAAATGGTACGTAATACGACATAAGACTACCACATACACATTTTAGATTATTGTTGGTTAGCATCAAATCAATTGATATTTATAAAAGTAATTATTGAAGATATTTATGTTCGACAATCAAAATACTAAACAGACTATACCATTTAATTTTAAGAACCTTGAGCATTCTTCTCACAACATTCTTCGGATGTGCTTTTCTAACGGCTCCTAAAGGTCCGCATTATTGCGATATGGCAAAGATCAAGACTAAACCGCAAAGTTACTGGATGATAAAGAAAGGATCAAAAGAACACAACAAGATTTGCAAATAAATGAAAAAGTTGATTGCATGACAGTATCCTACATTTGTTGACAGTAGGTTGATGATGTCTATATTCAATCTGCACATAAAAAGTAAAGTCGTAAACCGTGAACAGGAAACAAAGGTTGAGGAGGTAAAAGAGGAAACTCACCCATCCCCGAGGCAATCTTAGTGGATAAAATCAAACTACTCAATCTAAACAAAAAAAAATCAAAATCAGACATGAGGCAGAAGTAGGAGAATCATCCTCTGCGCATCCAATATGCCCTCAATTGTGAATATACCCTGTCAAAAACGCTCAAAAATTCATATCCTCAAATTCAACAAACACAAAATAAAAAGGCAAACAAATACACTTTATCATCTGTTTTTCCATTCTGAAACTAATCAACAACCTTCCAAAGTTGTCATGGAAATAAAATACGATGCCACACTTTTATGACCATTCACCATCAACGGATCCTAATTGGACGTGCATTCCTGACAAACGCACAAAGAAATATTGGACTATTAACCTCAAACTTCAAATATGTGTGTGTTAACCTAAGCCTCTATCTACAGTGTTGTGTTTCTAAAATTAAAAATCGCAAGTTGACATTAACAAATTCAATAGGAATGTCTTGTAAGTTTAACCCTCACCTGAACCCCTTGAGCCTTTGTATATTCCATTACAAATTACCATGAAGCACGACTGAAAATTTGACAATTAGATTTTATATGAACCCGTGACTTCTTTAAGAACTAAATCAAAACTAAACGTTATTTTCTATTAGGCATTTCAACAAACAGTCAACAGAAGTATGGTAAAATATTGATCATTTAACCCCAAACTGAAATTAAGGATCTGATTTTCTAAGTTTCAACTGAAATTGAAGTCATACCCGCAATCAGCGCTTCAACTTAGAGGATATGCATCCTTTTTATTAAATATCGATTCTGTAACACCACAAGAATACACAAACAGTTAACATAGAGGAAAACATAGTCAGAGACTTATGAGAAGATGGAATAAAAAGGATGCATATCCATTAACAAAGAAATAGGGGAGAGAGATAGTCTTTATCTTTATTCATAAATTTCATAATATGATGGAAGACGACGGTGGGAGAAGGAGGAGGTACAGAGAAAAAGAGGTTGTTCATGGAGAGATAAAGATAAAGATAATGACCTGGAGAATATAAAGACTCGTGGATGAAAATTGAAATAAATGATATGCCTAACTTCCTAACAACTTCATATAGTTAAAAACTGTCAAACAACAAGCGTAACACGTACCACATAATGGTGGTTCTTCTGTTACTTTGTAAGTGTTTGAGGTTCGAACCTCGGTACCCTTAATAAATTCGTTCGAGGTTCGAACCTCAGTACTGTTAATAAATTTTTGCTATATTTGCTGTCAACTGTTAATATTTAGGTCTAACCCATCAACCCGCCGGGCTAACCCGCCTATGGTTAGGGTTTAGCAAAGTGAATTCGTAAGGTGAAACGGTCTGGGCTAGGGTTGGTCATAATGAACCCACAAACCGTCAAACCCGCCACGGGTTGAACCTAACCCGGCCCGTTGCCATCTCTAGATCATTCGATCACTTGGAAATTGCTTTGAAGATAATAGTTTGTGTGAAACAGCTATTGTCGTCTTCTAAGAATGTTTCAATGAATGAAATGGGAGTTTAGAACAAATAACCATGATTGGATATTGCACAGTATGCGTACTTGTATGCTAACTTTTGCAAGTTATTTCCAGTCCGGGAACCATATATGCATACCCATATGCGTACCGGTTGGTTAATGAAAGTCCGGGAACATAGTATGCATACCGGTATGCGTACTGGCATGAGTTTCAAGTTCCGGAAATTTAACTGAGTTTGGAAGGTATGCGAACCCGTCCGCATACTAACCTAAACTAAGTCTACGCGTACCCGTTTGCATACTTGAGTAAGTTATGTTCTAAAATCGGTTTGTTCATGAACTAATACATTTATATATTAAGGAATGCAATCTTTTGCAAACAGTGGCTATAATGTTCATGAATTGATTCAAGTGAATCAAAATTGATTTTGCGTCAATTTTATCTTGTATACTTCTATGAGAATATAAACAATTGAACAACTCTAGAACTAGTTTCATTTGAGTCATTTGAACTAGTTATGGTTAATATGAATATGGTTGATATCAAAGTGTTCGGCTAACTTCGGTTAATTATTGTTGAGCTAACAAGGTGTACACGTTTAGGTACGGTTACTCATATCTAAATGAAGTCACTTTTCATTTGTGTGTAACAAGCTAAGTTCGATCTAACGGTTGAAATATATTAGCTTGAGTCTAATCAAGTTTGCATCTATCAGTGAATATTGAATGCTTTGTTACCAAGGTAACATTGGTTGCATACCCTGATTTGAAGACTATATAAGGGAGAACTCTAGCAACTGGGAAACTTAATCCCCACACCTCCTGTGTAATACTAGTTGCGACTATAGTCGATTCTCCTTTAACCTTAGGTTTTTCCAAAACCCAGTAGGTTAACTTTAAGACTTCATTGGGATTATAAAGCCAGGCCCAACTATTTTCTTTGTAGTTGCATGTTCTGATCTTGCTGTTTTCTGTCGTGATTGAGTACTATCTTCTCTAAGATTTGCTCAAGATTTAATCTCCGATAGGCAAGATAAAAAGTAGTCACAAACATCTTCGTCTCATCTTTTGTGATTTCAAAATATCTTGTTTCGCTACCATATGATTAAGATTATTTTGAGGTGATTGACATTAGTAGGCTGTTCTTCGGGAATATAAGTATGGTGTGTCATTTGGTTCCTGTTCACCTTGATTTATCAAAAGACGGAATAAAACTCATAGGTACATCTGTGGGAGACAGATTTATCTATTCAATAGACTTTTCTGTGTGAGACAAATTGGTTTATCAAGTCTTCGACTTTGGGTCGTAGCAACTCTTAGTTGTGGGTGAGATCAGCTCAGGGAATCAGGTGCGCAGAATCCAGCATGGTTCTAGAGGAATAAGGAACGCGATTGTACCTTGATCAGTGTGAGATTGGTTAGGGCTCAACTACATTCCAGTCCGAAGTTAACTTGGAGTAGGCTAGTGTCTGTAGCGGCTTAATACAGTGTGGTGTTCAAATCTGGACTGGGTCCCTGGGTTTTTCTGCATTCGGTTTCCTCGTTAACAAAATTTATGGTGTCTGTGTTATTTCTTTTCCACATTATATTTGTTTATATAATTGAATTATCACAGGTTGTGCGTATGTTCAATCAGTTGTGAATCCAACCTTTGATTGTTGATTAAATTGATTGACACTTGGATATTGGTTTTTGATACCGTCCAAGTTATTTCTTATATTCAATCGGGAACGCAAATTCCTATTTGTTTGATTGCAGATTGAATTGAGAAATAGAGATATAACTCTTGGATATACTTTTCTTAAGATTGAGTTTGACTGTCTAGTCGATTCTCTTGAAAGTATATTAGAGTTAGTCTATACAGATTGCTAAGCGAAATATTGGGTGTGGTTGTTAGACCCCCGTTTTTTCACTTTCATTTCAAGAGTTTTCTTACAGACTTTTAAACATAGCATATGGTTTCTCTATTAAAGTTATTGACCCTTAACCTCACTTACTTTGTGATTCCAATGATAGAAGAAGATGGAGTTTCTCAAACGCAGGCACATTCTCTACAAGTTCTTTATATTCAGGTTTACATCAAATGTCTGATCACCTGCGATTTCAACATAAAGCAATTTGAAACAATATGTACCCACAAAAATCAACTTCTTAATTAGCTTGTTGTTCATGATAAAATTATTACTACTGACAAATTTGTAGATTAGGACTTCCATCATGTTAATTAATGTTTTTTATGTGCAATGCTGAGAAAAATGCTAAACATTTGATGTTTTAGTGTTATTTTTCAAGGAGATTCTTATCTTCACTTCTTCCTTCTCATGGTATTGATGGTGTGTTTCCTTCCACTGTTGAACCTTACGCAAGTCTGGTCCTCTCTAAAAGATGGAAGATGATAATGAATCATATGATGTTTGAAGAAAACTTCAAAAATGTATAACCAATCTGTCAGAATGTAAAAGCTCTACTTCTATCACGGACTTCACTTTTCAATTATAGTTTAAGAGGGAAACCAAACATTATTATTCTAATTCTAATTCTGATTTTTTTTTGTAGATATTGTAACTTTTTTTCCTGTTCTTGTTTCTTGTAAGGTTTCCTTGTACTTCCTTCCCTCTTTCCATGATATTCTTCTTTATATAAAAGAACACTATAAGATCTAATGAATTCTCTCTTCCCCTCACTATACTTATTATGCAAATCATCTTGACTCATTCTCAAAAGATTGAATTGGATATTTATAGACCCAGCTGGGTTATGACCGCGTTTTTACTATATCTAGGTATATTCACTATTGCTGGTTTACTATCTCAGCTGCGTTACGTCAACCGCTACTTGATGCAATCATATGGAAGCATATGCCCAATATCATCTACCTTTTGTGTTGAGTAAACTACCACGCCACACGCTTGACAAGTTTGACAAGGGAAACATCTCTTGACAGTTGCACCATCATTGACCGTATATGATTTCAGCTTCGTGATGAGATTCAGTACGTCACACATATCCGTGCTTCTCTGAAGTAACTTGATTATGGTGGAGCCTGGGATCTGAGATGATGCCACGTATATGGTGGTTGTTTTATACTCAGACATATATTATTACTAATTTATTATTCACATGTAAAACTTTTTGAAGTATGTTTTCAGTCAAGTGTACAAATATATATGTTTTTCAATTGAATTACGTTTACTAGTTACGAACACATCCCAATATTATAGTATGATGTTTGTTTCTTTGTATTCAGATTTGTTTATATTTAAAGATAAACAATTTCTATGTATTTTCTTATATAAAGTTGGAGAATAACAATATATTGATTAAAAAAAAGAATAATAATAAAAAAAGAATAATAATTATATTGATAAATTTATATCAGAATATCATACGGATGTAAAAAGAAAGATTACATGGAAAAAAAGAAAATGCTTTACCAAAAGTAAATTGCGAGGAAAAAGATCATTCACTTGCGACATAAAAATCGTCGGATTCACTCACCTTGTACTCCTGCACTTTGGACATCTTTTATTTTTTTGTAATAAAACTAAACCGTAACAGATTTGCAGCTAATATTTTGGGGATTTGTTTCTGTTACAAGACATTACATACCTACCAAAAATAAGTGTCTGAAATGTTAAATCTCATCATTTACTTATCTTAATTTCAACGCCAGATTTTCAAAATAGTAGATGGTAGTGTTATACATATCGGAAGGTGCTTCCTTTTAGTAAGAACATAAAGCATTATAAGAAAAACATATCCTGACATATTAACTTCAAATACATTACCTTTTATGTTGTATTAAAAAAAAATGACTTCCAAAATATAAAATATAAGATAGCTTGTGAATTTTATTTCAGAGAACCTTTTTCTCTTTCTAATATGTATAAATGCAAATTATGAAAAGCCTTTGTGTTCGTTAATAATTTGAATTTTGGAGTCTTTGAGCAGCTTCTTAGTGATGTATCAGGTTTCTTTCTTTTGAAGGAGAAAGGTGCAACAAGAAGAATGTAACAAGAGAGAAAAAAACATTTTATTTATAAAAAGCATACCATAATAACACCCTCCTCACCGAGTGAGAAAGATCGAGGTGTACAAATTCGGATTCTCTTTCAAAACATTAATGATGGAACTATTTTTAAAAAGAAAAAATGAAACATGAAATGAAAAAACAAATACTAACACCCAAATTATTATGTGTGAGATCCAATCTACAGAAACACAACAAATAATATCTTTGTAGAGAGTATCATGCAAAATATACACTGGCTGGCACAGTACTAGACTACTACTAGTCACTAAATCTATCACTCTACAATAGTACTACAAATAACATTATTAGTCAAGTTGTGATTATAGATTGTCCCCATAATAGACAGAGGAGCAAACCCTAGTAATTAAGTAGAAGGATATGTTTATAGATTGTCCCCATAAAGCATGTTTGCGAGTTGGCATTCGGTTAATACCTCTCATACAGTGAAGGGTGACCTAAAACCTTCCAAAACGCCTTCTTTTCACCTTGTACTGTAAAACATTTGCATGTTTTAGACAAGGTAGACTAGACACTAGTTTGGGGACTGCTTCTGTAGCACAATGAGTCCATTCTGCATGTGCTGAAATTCAAAGGATGCCTGAAATCATAGAAGGTGTGGGTTCTCATGAGCCCTTAATTTGATGTTCATTTCACTGGAATGGGGTCATTAGACAGGTCCCCTTGCTGAAAGACTCCGACCTGAGATAAAATCTGTAGGCTCCATAGATGATTTTGTGATCGTCTTTTCAGTTCTGAAAAACGGTTTAATGTTACTTACTGACTGTAAAAAGATCAGATAATCTAAGACTTTGCACCCCACATCAACATATGACGACGGGTTGCAAGATTTGAATTATTAGATTCCTTTGGTCACGATTATTTCCATACACCATATTGTCCATATGTCCCTCCTCAAACGACAAGGTTTCTATATGGGGTTTACCAGTACCAAGCAAAAACCACTCTTCAATCGTATGGGATTTGGCAACTCCCTGAAGCGGCCTTGTCAAACTATCATTGCAGGCTACTTACTTAAGATTTAGCAATAATATCCTAAAAGAGAGAGAGAGGAAGAGACACAATTTCACCTTTACAAAGCCAAAGCCCAAAGAGTGTTATCCACATCAAAAACCAAGAATGATGGAGAACTATTATGATACATAATTCAAAAGAATAATACACAAGCTTGAGCACTCTGCCATTACAACAAACAAACTGAATATCATGAAGAAGAAACCAGAAAACAAAAGAGGTTAATTCAATTTTTCATTGAACACGGGGATGATGGAATACAGGAACAGTTACACTACACTGGTATACTTGCCACCTTTTCTGGTGTCCTTGTGCAGCTCTTTGGTATGTGTATCTTATGAAAATTTGGTTCCTTGGCAACTGTTGTAGGCCTTCTTCCTCGTGAAGTACATCTACCAGCAGGTTTTGTGGTGGCGGAAATGGGTCCAACCGTCTCTATCTTAACTTCCATTGGTCTTGAAACAGTCGATGAAGTTTCCTTAATTATACCCAATCGAACAAGTGAGACTAGAGATGATGGTTTTGGTTCCCTAGTTCCAAACACCCTGAAAAGATATTAACAAAAATGCATTACAAAATGGTTTAATTCACTCTAGCTAGAGAGTATGTGAGTTTTGTTCACGTTGTTTTCAAAGATGGAGGTATTAAACTTCAACTTGTAAGACATAAAATGAAGTTTCTCCTTTAGGATATAGTAAAAGATTAAAAAATGGTTGCTTAGTCTTGGATATCATATTTTAAAACAAGTTTCAAACAATCATGGATATCGCATTTTAGAAGTACTTCAAGCAAAAATCTCAACATGCAAGAAGAATACCTTCGAGGCCTAACAAGTTGTTCCCGCAACAACTGAGATTTAGTGGTCCGTCTCTGCAGTTTTTGAGCTGCGTTCTCCTCACCATCTTCAACCTATCATCATTAAACATGTTAGACCTTTTATAGCGCACTTGGATTGAAGTATCATCTTTTTATGAAATGAAGTTGAAAATGTGAACTATAATATCTATGAAGATTGTTAAAATGAAATGTACAAGTACCTTCCTAAGTTTCTGTGTGGTGGTTGCAGCCATTTTTGTCTCTGCTGCACATTTTGAAGTGTCAAGGTATTTGGACTTGACTTGTCGCTGACAGTAAACATAGTAATAAGGCAAAAATCAACAAAAGATAAGAAACTGCCTAAAAAGAACCAGAAGAAAAGGTTAATCTTACTCACGTAATGCATCTTCTTAGTAAGTTTTCCTGTTTCAGTAGGCTTGACTTCTTGATTATTATTTTCACGTGTACAGTGTTTACGCGACTTCTCTTTCAACTGGAGTTTGCAAATATATGAGAACCAGAAAGTTAGTTAGGACAATTTCAGTCATACTACTATCTTGTAAAAGTAGAATTCTGTCATGATATGGAGACTCACTTCTATCTCGTTTTCATGCCTTTCTTGCACTCCATCTGCAACCTTTGGACCCAACTTAATTTCTCGCAGAGGGGCTAGGAGAAGCCTTTTTTCCATCTTCGCTTCTCTAACATTTCCTCTTTCCTGATACAGCACCTCTCTTTATTAGGACAACTTTCCAGGAAAATTTTACAGCTTAAAAATGAACCTTTTCTTCAAAGCAATTTACTTACATCTGTTCTAAGTCGAAAAGGCTTTGGATTTGTCAGCTTTGTTTTCCTGTGCTTCACTTCAAGGGGTTCACCATTAGCAGGTGCAGTACTACTTCCTTTGAGAGGTTTACCCTCTTTGCCATTAACCTGCATTGCATTTTCACCATATCCAGTGAGCTTGAATAATTGATACCTATTTTCAGGATTATTATAGCAAAAAGTTGGGACTAAAAAATTTCAAAATATGGAAAACAACTACTAACCTTTTGAAGGTGTTCAGAATGCTCGCTATGATTTATATTTCTTTGAGAATTCTCATCGTTGTGGTTGGAATCACTGCAATAATGAGTTAAAGATGTTATAAACATGTTCTGAAGATAACAATGAATCTTAAAATCTCAAGCACTAAAAAGAACCAAACTTTTTAGACATGTGTTACCTGTTCTCCGCATATGCATTTTCTTTATCATCACTGCCATTGGTCTCTATACCTTCATCCTTGCCCAAAGGTTGAGTTGAAGGAACGTCATTATCTTTTGAATCCAACTCCTCAGGGTGAGACTTCACACTCTCTTCGAGTGTATTTCCTTCGTAATTCTCCTCTACCTCTAATTTATTCTCTTGAATTTCGTTAGCATCTTCTTCTTCCAAACTGTGTCCAGAATTTATAACTGTTGCAGATTGTATGTGCTCTTCTTGCATAGCTTCTGCAGCACTGAGATTCTCCTCCTCTATAGCAACAAGATGCTCCACATTACTCTTGGAATCTCCAGATACTGAGTGGACATCAATAGATCTATTTTCAGATTTCTCATCAACCCCCATATCAGTAACATCATTAACTGAGGATTCTTGAGGAACTAAATCAAGGACATTCTGCAATTTCCCCTTGCTTTTCTTCTTCATCCGTCTCATGGATTTAGTTTTGGGTTCCTTGCTATCTCCAGAAACTTCAATAAGATTTTTTGCAATTTGGTCATACAACTTTGATTTCAGTGGTTGAGAGGCAGGTGTGCATTTTCTTGGTTGGCATGAGGCACTGCTGGACGTTTTACATGGCTTTGCTTGACTGGTAATCTCTAGCTTATTCATTTCAGAACATAATGCAGTCACTGGAGTTTGACACCCAATCAAGTTTTTCTTTCTCTCAGCTTTCTTTGGAGAATTGAACACAAGGGCTTTTGCTACCACTCTATTCCTTGGCATTGCACAGGCTGTTTTCACATTTTGTACACTTCGAAATGGATCTCGATTGGAGAAGGATTTCTTGTTCCTTGGAGTAGTTAAAGCTTTTCCAGATATAGAAATTTTCTTTGCCGTCCCTTTTGGAGTCAAATTGAACTTGCAAATAGGATGAACTTTCACTTTGGCATCAGCTAGCTTTTGAGAAATGGAAGTGACTACAGTCAATCTCGACAATCTCCTCTTTGAAGATTTCGCTGGTTCAGATTGAGGGCATTTCAAGTTTGCACTAGAAAGATCAAATTACATAATCTCAGTCAACTATGCTTTATCTAATTCACAAATAAAAAAGCAAAAAACCATCATCTTTGTCAAGAAGAATTCACATACCGTGTAGCTTGTCTTCTATATCGTAAATTGGGACTCCGTGCAGCCATTACCTGCATTATCATTCAAAAAGGTGTTACGCACAACATAAAGATGAATCCAGCGCAATTCAGTAAGAGGCTCAAAGGCAAAAAAAACTAACCCGAAGAACAAAATCTTTGTATAGGGTCTCCGGATTTATGTCCTCCTCGTGCTTTAAATCACATCCTGAAACACAGTTAAGATATAAAAAACAAGTACATCATAATAGCAAGAATTCAGACCAAATTATTGATTAACAAAAACCCTAATTTCAGATTCTATCCTAATTTCTGATTAACAAAAGAAGGCCTGAGATTTGTTCTAGGTGTGTACAGAACCTATTAGCAAAATACAGACTTGGAAAATCTGAGATTTATATCCAAATTGAGAAAATTCTACAAATGAATCACACTAAAAATCATACTTCCATAAAAGCAAAACAAACAGAAAACAATAGAAATGGAACTGACCTTCTCTTAAGCAGAACCAAGAACGATCATCAACTTGAAGAGATCTATCAAGTGCTGAAAAATCAACAAACTTTGGGGCTTCAATTTTTTCATAGATCTCATCATCATCTGAATTATTACTCAAAACAGTAACATCAAACTCCAGCGGTGTATCACCAAATTTTAATAATTCCCCCATTACTCAACTGCACTTTAGAATAGGATGAGCAAAAAGAACCCTCTGTTGGTTTCAGATTTAGGTTTTCAGTAAGTGTACTTTTGAAGCGTTTTTTAACAGGAGTGGAAGAGCGTATGAGACGCCTTTTCGTTTGCACTGGTTTGAAGTGTGAGAATCGAGGCGATTTAAAATTTTGATTTACTAGCCGTTGGAGTTTGTCCAATTTTATTAAAAAAGATTCCCCAGGGTTAGTTTGGTAAATCGATACAACTGTGTTGTAAGGCCCTTATCTAACCCAACGGTGCTTTTATTGAGACTTATCCGAACCATTTTTTTAAATTTTGGTTCGATTAATTGGTACGGTTTAGTTAGTTCTGGATAAAAAATGAAACTCTAATATTTGGTTTTGGTTCCTAATTAAACCCTTAATGAAAATGTTGGAAACTGAAAGTAAGGAACATTAACATAGTGTGGAAATGGATTTTGAGTGTAATGAAGTGAAAGTATGGAAGGAGAAATTGTTGTCTTACGAGAATAGTTTAGAATCAATCAAGAAACCGGAATTAGTGAAACTTGATGAGTTTTATAGAAATGAATTACCTTGTTTGATACAGAAACGAAACCCTAACCCATACATTACTAAACCAGAACTCACTAAACTGATGCAATGGAAGTTAACAAGAGGGAAATGGAGGTCAGTATTCTTCTTCTTTTTTCTTTTAGCTATCTATTTTTTGACATGGTTTTAATGGGTATTTGATGAAATTTACAGGCCTCGTCTATTGGATTTTGTATCTTCTTTGGATGAAAGTTTAGTGGAAAGTGTTTCTCAGAAGGCTTTTAAAGCTCTTCCTGATGTTTCTAAAGCTATTACTGAACTTACAGTTTTAAAAGGGGTTGGACCTGCAACAGCATCTGCAGTTCTTGCTGCTTATGCTCCTGATGTTGCTCCTTTCATGTCTGATGAGGTTGATTCATTTAAGTGCTCAAATTTTGTTTATTTTTGCTTCTGGTTGGGTGTTTGTTTGTGAAGATTGTTGTGATTTGCTATGTAGGCTATGGTGGCAGCTCTAGGTAACTCGAAAGACTATACATTGAAACAGTACCTCAAATTCACTGAAAAGTTACAGAACAAAGCCAAGGTATCTTTTTTTCATTTGTGCATATAACATTCTTGTCGTGTTGCATCCGATTTAAAGTTGCATTTGGTGTGTTATGAGTCAATTTGCGAGTGGAAGTTCGCCACTCTGTTTAAAGAGGAAGTCACAAATCTTATTCTGATGGGTTTTTAAATTCAAAGAGGAAGTCTTTGGATGAAACAATGTAGTCTTTTAAACTCAAAGAGAAAGCTGATACTGATAGAGAACACACATTTTAGCCAAAGTGGGGAAGTTTCATTTTTGTGCGTTGGGCCTCTTTCTGTTTGAATCTTGTGGGTTTGTTTGAGAGTCCTCAACCACATTAGAAACATATAAAAGACCCGTCTATTTTGGAAACCAAATTTTATCTTGTTTGTCTCTGTAATCTCGCATCACTTAAAGTTCCCCAGCATTTGATGTTTGTTAACATATTCGAGTTAGTTAGTAAGAATGATTATGAAGCTAAATAATGAGTTTGAATTTGGGAATTTAGGCCATCAGATGCTTTTGTAGTGAATTGGATACAAATTTACACTGAAATTTATCTGCAATGTTTGGAGTTGAGAGCAAGATAGATAAAATATGACTAAATTAGGAACTATTTACAAGGATCCTATAATTTTTTCCATTTTGCAATACTGGCGAAAGAATTTTTTGTCTAATATTAAGCTCGGTTGTTTCCATTTCGCAATACTGGCGAAAGAGTTTGTTTAGTATTAAGCTTGGTTGGTGACCTTGTGTTCTACCCAACTGCTCATGAACCCATGTTAGTTGTTAGGAAGTTATGCAAGTAAATCCTACCGTTGAGATCCCATTGTTCCACTGTTTGTATTTGCTCTCAGGTTTCTCATCATTTGCTCAATTTATAGGTTCCATAAACTATATTTGTGGTGTTCAAGAGTAGTGCCGACTATTTCTTTGTTTCACTTTCTTTATCATGTACAATGTTTCTGCACACAACTGTTTGATGTCGTTACATCAAATTGATGTTTTTCTACTGGTGTCCTTGATTTGTGGTTTTTCCCATCTAGTTATCTTGTTTTATTCCAAACAGCTCTAACACCAAATAAATGTCTAGAACAACTGGTTCATGCTGCAAAACAGTAGTAACACCTCTATTTCTTTGTTTCCTTTTGGTTGCTGCTGAAATTGCAGGAACTAAGTCTAGAAAGTGAAGATGATCCCTTCACTCCGTCAGACGTTGAAAGAGCCTTGTGGAGCTCTGCTATTGGTAGCAAGGAACAAGCGTCAGCTAAAGAATCAAAGTCTACCTCAGGCAAGAGAAAGAGAAAAGCGTGAGTCCTGTGCCAATCTAGCTTGCAGTACTTATCTAGGAGTAACATGTAAACAGCTTAAGTGAGCCTTACTCTTTTGTTGAATCATGGCTTTTGATTGCTTTGACTACATATTCTGGGCTTGTAAAAGCAATGGAACTTGGTGATGTTCTTACCGAAGCATGTAACCTAACTAATACAGTTTTGTCATATGAAGTAATCTTATGGCATCCGCTACCGTTCAAGTTTTATAAAAAAAAAAAAGGTTGCCGTCCAAAATGTGAATCACGGGTTAAAGAGTATCGGCAGATTCATGGCATATGCCGGAACCAAAGTGATGCGTTAAGTCCAACTGTCAAAGCCCAAGCGATAGAAATGTGTTGCAAGCCTGACGACCCAACTGCGGATGCTGTTCCAACGAGATCGAAGATAAAATTAGAAATTATCCCCAAATGGCAAATGCGACTTGAGGTGCATAAACATCACAGGGCACTAAACAAATACGGAAGAGTGGTACAAGGCAATAAAGTTATAACAAACTACCATGTGTTGGCGAACATTCAGAGGAATGAATTTTGAGTGTTGAGAAACTCAATCGTTACACTTACGAAACCAGCTAACAGGGATACATTAATTTTCCAACTTGGTAAAAAGAAATTGATTCATTCTTTTGATGCATGATATTTGATGAATTTAACAGGCCTCGACTACTGGTTGTTGATCTTATTCTCCCCAGTATAACAGCCATAAAAAATACTTCAAGTCTCTCAAAGTCATGACCCATGCATTAGACACCTCCGCAAAAGAGTATGATTCCGTGTGGTTTTAACTTATTGTGATAATCTCTTGTACCTGGCACCTGCACCAAAGACTTAAAACTATTGCAATTGGTACCAACAGCCTCTCAATCCATGTCTACCGAACTAATACTGCTGTTCCGTGCCTGTAGTTTTCGCAACGTGGTTTAAACTTTAAACGTTTCGCCGCCGTGTTATATGGAGTTTTCTTTTAATGTAGTAGTATTTCTTTTTGAAAGATACAGTGGGGATCTCACAAAGAATCCTGCAAGAGAAAGTTCAGTAGATTTTCATTTTCATATATTGGAAATGATACTGTGGGTGGACTTATAGTTGGCTGGCTGTCTCTATAAATAATTGCGAGATAGGAAAAGTCAATTGTTTGAAATATGCTGCATTCAATAACCTAACACTTCCATGGAGAATATGGAAATTAAACTAATGTTCAATCAGTAAGGCACTTAGACCAAACAAATGTGTGTCCACTAATACTGCTGCTTAAACCTTGAAACAAAACAGTAGAATTGGTGTAAAGGGAAAGCACGATATTATGATGCATGTATGAAAAAAATTAATGAAACTATTTGGAGTCGTCTCAAAGAAACCATTTGATGTCTCATGCGGACTTCCGGATTCTATTTTCAATTCAATTCGTGTGTAATACCCTTGATGTCAAGATTAATTATTTCTTATTGACGGCTCTATGTTTTTTTATTGAAAATTAGGAAATTAAGTCTTCATTTGATTCGTGGTTGAATGTTAACTTTCCAAGGCTTTTGCATATATAATAGAAAATGGAGAAAAGGTTTGCCTAAAATTAGAAGTGAAAGCATTACCGGTGCGATTGAGTGATTGACTAATTTGTATGAGGTTGAAAAGGAGAGCACTACAGTAATATAAGGTAGGCAAGAAGAAATTCTAGGCCTAGCTAATATCGTTTAGGAGTAATAACTGCACCACACTATTAAATTTCAATCACAGCCTAAAGTCAGATCATATCTATCCAAGAAGAAGAAGATAAAGGTCAGATCTTTACTGCTACTACCATTTAAGAGGCCATGGTATTGCAAGGCTGCTTCATTAGCTGTGAAGACTTCTTAGTTCTAACCAGAACGCTGACCTGGTGGCACACTAGTCACTTATTGATATTCATACAAGATAAATAAGTACAGAACATCACAAGAGTATACATGGTTCCAACATGATTACCCGCGTCCACGTAGGTGAAAGATGAATCTTACTACTTGCTCACAATGATACAAAAGTGGTATTGCTTAGTAAATACACAAGGATAGTTTCACTCAATTTCTCTCCTTGCTTACTGTAGGCACCATAATCTATACTGAACACGTGGCAAGTGATGAAGAGCCGAAGCAAGATACAACACATACACCGTAATAGTTCTAAGAATGCTTCAATGTGATGCTAAGGTCACTTTAGTAATCAACCAAACACTTTTTTTCCCTTAATAAACCAAAGCAATTAGGTTGAGCAGGGGTCTTGTTTTTTCCTTTATTTTCTCTCTATCTTTCTTTGTTAACTTCATTGGTTCAGTGACTCATTAATGGAGTTTTTCTTACCAAATGTAACAAGTCGAATACTTAATGAATTGTCCATTTACCCTCCCGTGGATGTATGCGTAGCCAAACCACGTTAAATCGCTTGTGTTAATGTCTTTTTATCTCCCCGCACTTTACATTTTACTTATAATTTCTGATTACACCATATTTTATATATTGCTCTACCATTTTGATCAATTGGTTGTGATACCAAATATATGGTATTTACACTTACTCACTTATAGAACCTGCCTTTTCCTCTTTACTTCGCTGGATATTTATTGGCAGAGACATACATACATTGAACGAGATTACAGTGTCTGACTATCTTATCAATCTCGATGTTTCTGTCGGGTAGATGTTATCGAGTCTTTTTGATGCTTCTTGTCGACTATACACTCTCCAGAGGTGCTAGTATCCCGATGACTCTGAACCTTTGTGTATTGATCTTCCCGACCTGAAACATATGTCCCGTTAATTTTCTGTCATCGGGCCCACCTTGATCTGACCCTTCTGCTGCTGCACGGGTTCTGCTCGTAGCATTTAATGTTCTTTCGCCTAATTCAAACATGACCATTGATTCTTCTTATGCTTTACACGTGCCCTTCTTCTGATCCAATGTGGTAGATATCTCTTTTACCACGCCTAGACCCATGGATTCAATCATATACTTCGCTTTCGTCTCCCTCTGGCCGTCTCATAGTCCGAGATATTGCCACGTGCATCTGCCGAAAATTTACTATTACACCCTCTTTTATGAAAGTGGAGAAGACATGACATGTACATGATAGATTATTACATGCAGAACACACATACATAATATTTCAATTTTAGGCAGGGAAGGCTGCTGACCGAGACACTTAGTAGTGTCAAGTGTGGTCCTTTCCTAACATCAATCTTTAGTGCTTTAATATGTCGCTGACAGAATTTACTTAAAAAATAATGGGATAATTCGGGATGAAACATTTTGAAAGAGATTTTTTCGCTTTTCTAAAAGAAATTTTTTTTACTTTTCTTTCTATTGTTTTGTTTTCTGTTTCTTTCTTCAGGAGGTGTTGGCTATGCATACCAATCTTAATTTTGTTTGCTTTTTATTTATTTATTTTGTTAGAAACTTTCTTAGAAAATTAGTGAATTGGTGGGATGGTTCCAACCGATATTTGCGAAACCGTGAAAACTACTAAGCTACTGGGTATTCGGATCTGTTTTTTTAGGGTATATTAACCAAAATCTGAAGGTTGGATCTGTTTTTTAGGGTATATTAACCAAAATCTGAAGGTTTTGTCATTGTTTGACTTTAGATTTATTTTTTTGTCGTCGAAAGAAATAGTGGTTTGATTAATTTAAATTTTGTTGAAAACTAGAATTGAAGTATTAATTTCATCGAACAAAAAAAAAATTGGACCTTTCTCATAAACCTATAACTAAAATTTTATTGACGATGTTGGTGATTGTAGAGAATTAATGATTCCTTTTTTTACGCAATCTTCAGGGTTGAAGTAATCTTCTAATTATCGTTGTAGTTGTATGTTTATGTAATTTGTGCTTAATGTTGTCTCGTATCTAACTTATATGTTAGGTGCACAGACAATTAATTAGTTATGTTACTCTTTTTGATTTATCTGCAACATTAAGATATATTCACGATGGACATAAGTATTAGTAAATTTGCATATGTAGTTTAATCTTTCTCTTCAATTTGACGAATTCGAGCTAAAAGTTAAGGTTTAGATTTTTCTGGTTCTTATCAGTGGTGAATCTTGTTTCTCTCGATAAAATAAGAAGACAATTTTAAGCCCACATCAATCAAAGAACGGTGTCTAACCGTTCACCATTTTCGACCGTAAAATCAATTAAATTATTGATAGATACATTTTTGTGTCTGATTTGTTCTCAATTTTTTATATTTAGTGCTCAATTTTGTACTTATTATGTTATTTTATGTGTTTGTAAATGTCTTTGGGAAGAAAAAATATCCCCGTTAATGCCTCTTTCTCTCTCTTCTTTCTCTTCAAAACAGTGAAACGAAAACCCTAAAGGAGTGAGCACTTTTCTGTGCAGACCAACTATCATCCCAAGCTCGTGTTAACTTTCTTCACCAGTTGTTTTTCTTCGTTGCTGGTTTTGGTTGTGTTTAGCTTTTAATTGGTTTTCCGATCTTGATTTAAATATTTTTTGGGTTCTTTTTTTGTGATCTTTTTGACTGATTAGTGATTGTTAGTCCTTTGTTCTGTTGTCCAAAAGAGAATAAGGCTCTCAATACTTTTTACGTATGATCCCAAATAAAGCTACAACAACTTCTCAATCTCTGGAATCTCTGCACATATCGGCTTCTCTATTTACTATCAGATTTCTTTGTGTTTATGTGTTAGTGTTAGATTTGACTATCTTAATCTATTTGTTGTTATCATTAGTCTTACATGATTTAAGTTTACATATACATGATTTTTGTACTAGTTTTACAGGTTTTAATGCTAGATTTACAATATTTATTTCTAGATCTTAAGATCCTAGTTTTAGTTTTGACCTTGTGGGTTGTTGCTAGTGGTTTATTTATTGTATACCTCATGGGTAATGATAAACCTCTTTTCCGGCGCGTAGAAAAGTTCAAAGGAGTTTTCCGGAGAGCTCTATATCCCTGTTAAAGAAGAGATGGACCATATTTATTCAGAAATGATGTTAGTTCAATAAGGAAACTCTCAATCAAGGAAACAAGAATTCGATCTAAAAGACAAAATTAAAGGAGCATGGCTCAAATGAGGAAACTAAGGCTCTTTCACCTTCCAAATCTCCTCCGGGATATGACCATGTGTGAGAATGGTCTCCTAGACCAATGGGACGTCATATATTCCCTTCTCATACCTTGAGAACACCAAAGTTGAAGAGAATTATTGTTTTGACGAAAATAATCCTAATTTCAAATAATTGACAAAGAAAAGGATTTCTCCTAAAAGGAAAGGAACTGAGCCTCTATATACCCACTTCTTCGGTCCCTCATGAATGCCTCTAAAAGTTTTCTCTCCTAACTCAGTAATAAATACGAGCTCCTAAAGGTTTTGACCAAAATACCCTTAGTTCACAATTTTGAGTATTTTCAAAGAAGAATTCCATAATACAACCAGAGACCGTCCAAGCTCTCCCCTACTAATTTCCACGGCCCCATTCACATGAAGATTAAGTTCTATAGGTATTCAAAGAAGAACTGGATTGAAACAGAATCTAGAATGGCAGTTTTTCAAAGAAAATGGGAGCATTTGGCTCAAATAAGGTAATTCGAGTTCATGATCTCCAAAAGCAGGACCGATGCACGCCTTTCTTTTTTTCTCTCTCTCTATCTCAATATTTGGACATCCCTAGGGAAATTCACGGGCGACTCTCTCATATGAAATAAAAAAATCAAGCTCATTAGGGTTTTTGACCAAAATACCCTTTCTTTTTTTTCAAAAATAAGGTACATTCTCATTTCTCAATAAAAAAAGGTGTCTGATTGGTACAAGTATTGAAAAATCTCTCATCACATAAGGTGGAAAGCCTATGATATAGAAGCAGGCTATTAAGTCTCATCAAGGCCTATCTAGAGTGTTCGAAGAAGTCAGACGCAAACAAGAGAGGAATTAGGGTTTGGTGCAATACAAGCTTGAATTCGGAATTTATATGGGATAAGGACTCTGTAACTTTAAAAATGAGTAACTATCTTATATCATAGCCTTCAAACAACCTCAAAAATATCCAAGAAGACGTTCAAAGTCTTCTCTTCCCTAAATACTCGCCTGCATAAAGTTTAAAGCTCAAGGTTGCACAAAAGAGAAAGTTAGGGGTTAGATCAAAGAAACCCTAATTAGAAAGTCTAATATCTAAAGATAAAAGTTTCATATTATCAAGACTTTATTAACATGTCAATAAAACCTCTCGACATTAAAGCTTCGAAGAATTCCAAGTTCTGAGTCCGAACAATCAAAGACTGAGCATCAATTCGCGTAATCAGAGAGTCTGCAAGTCCAAAATAATAAGAGGACTAAAATCTCACGTATGTAGCATGTTAGAGCGATTCAACACCATCTATATACTCACCAAAGAAAATCAAGGTTCTACTATGAGTAGAGGACTATATAGATTGTGAAATTTAGACAAAATGGCAAAATTTTCATTTCAATTCCATAGACAAAATGGTAATTTCACAACCAGGGAGTGAGTCATTATTCTAAGCTAATAATTATCTTTAAAGTTTAGCAAGACTAAAATTTGAGAAAATTGGGCGTGAAAAGGAGCCCAGGGGACAAGTTCGATCCTTATTGCCAAAAGACAAGCTCAACCTCATAGGAACTTTCTCAGGTTAAGCCTTTAGTCCTCAAGGCACTAATAACCATGATTTCTAGCATATGTCCTAGGTGGACACTGATGGTTGTGATGTCGTGAAACTTATAATACGTCCTCGACCGACTGCTTGTCACGTCAGTTCTGTAGAGCGTAAAACGTTCCAATCGGACTTATGAACCAAAACAACCATGGTTTCAGCATGTCTTTGTGAGATGCAACTACCTGTGATGCCATCCCTAGAATATATCCTCGGTGACTGCTGGTCATGTAGGCTTTATTGATATGTAAAATTGTCCCAAGCGGACTTATGACCTAGAGCAGAGACATATATGTATCTCGTAAGTTCATTCACGCGAGATACACTGATCATTCCGTCCCCACTATACAAACACAATCATAATTTGTTGGAGCAGTGCTCGGTCAAATTCGCATGCGTTGCTATCTCAAGCATGTTTGTCAATGTTAGTGATAGAACTGTAAATCTTGATTTCTAGCCTATTTATAGATGTCTTGGACTATGACATAGATTTTGTAGTTAAGCTTATACTTCACGACGTTCATCATTTGAAGATGAAGAACTACTAAGGGAATCTTGTGGAACTTCATCGATAAAAGGTATGTGGAGACTGAAACTCATCTATCACTTGGAAAGTCTATTTCTGCTCTATCTCCTATATTGAGACATAAGTCGTATTACGATATAGTTTTCTATATACACATTTGAGATTTCGAGCTGATTTTATCTCGCTTACATATTTCTCGAAATATGTGTTGGCAAGCTTTCGCTTCGACCAAGTTCATCTTATATCATATGAAAATTTCCGAGTAACATCTTACATGGTTTGTGTGATACAATCATTTGGTGTAGTCTTGGAATGTTTCGTTATGATTATTTCAATATCTTGAAAATTGCTTTGATGTTAATATTATGTGAAAACGACTATTGTCATCCCCTAAGAAAGTTTCAATGATTGAAATAATAGTTTATAACACTTAACCATTATTGGATATGTCATGTTGTGCAGTCTTACACATATGTAATCCATGTCCGGGAACCATAGTATGTGCACCCGTTTGCGTACCTGTTGGTTTGAGAAATCCGGGAACCTAAGTATGCGTACTCTTTTGCGTACTGGCATACAAGTTCATGTCCAAGAATTTCTGCTGGGATTGAAAATTCGTGTACCCGTTTGTGTACTGGCAAAACCCAATCTTGGTCCGGGTATTTCAAATATGCATACCCATTTGCATACTTGAAGGTTAAAGTTCTAAAATCGGTTGTGTACATGAACATAAACATTTATATAATAAGGAATGCAATCTTTGCAAACCGTGACTATAATGTTCATGATTGATTCGAGTGAATTAAGCTGATTTTGCTTCAATTGTGTTCTTGTATACTTCTATGAGAATATAGCAATTAAACAACTCGTTAACTAGTTTCATTTGAGTCATTTGAACTAGTTATGGTTAATATGAATAAGGTTGATATGAGAGTAATCATATGTCTAACCTCGGTTAACTATTTGTGAGCCAACATAGTGTACAAGTTTGGGTACATTTCATCTGTGTGTAACAAACTAAGTTCGATCTAACGGTTGAAAGATATTAGCTTGGTCGAATCAGGTTTTTCATCTAACGGTGACTTTTGAATACTTTGTTACCAAGGTAACTTGGATTGCAAACCCTGATTTGAGAACTATATAAAGGATAACTTAGCAAATGGTAAACCTAATCCCCACACCTCATGTGTGTTACTATTTGCATAACTAGAGTCGATTCTCCTTTAACCTTAGGTTTCTTCGAGACCCTGTAGGTTAACAACTTCAAAGACTTCATTGGGATTGTGAAGCCAGACCCAACTATTCTCTTTGTAGTTGCGTGTTCTGATCTTGCCCGATTCTATCGTATTGAGTACAATTGAAATAATTGACTCGAGATTAATTTCTCCAATAGGAAAGATAAAAGTAATCACAAACATCTTCGTCTCATCGTTTGTGATTCCACAATATCTTGTTTCGCTAGTTGATTAAGATTATTGTGAGGTGATTGATAATACTAGGTTGTTCTTCGGGAATATAAGACCGGTTTATCAATTAGATCCTGTTCACCTTGATTTATCAAAAGACGGAACAAAATCTCTTGGGTATTTCTGTGGTAGACAGATTTATTCAATCTATAGACTTTTCTGTGTAAGACAGATTTGTTTATAAAGTCTTAGAATTTGGGTCGTAGCAACTCTTTGTTGTGGGTGAGATCAACCAAGGAATCAAGTGCGTAGTATCCTGCTGGGATCAGAGACGTAAGGAACGCAACTGTACCTTTAATCAGTGTGAGATTGATTATGGTTCAACTACAGTCCAGTCCGAAGTTAATTGGTAGTAGGCTAGAGTTTGTAGAGGATTAATACAGTGTGGTGTTCAATCTGGACTAGGTCCCGGGGTTTTTCTGCATTTGCGGTTTCCTCGTTAACAAAATTCCGGTGTCTGTGTTATTTCTTTTCCACTTATAATTGAAATATCAAAGGTTGTTGATGAGATTTTTTTGAAGTTGTTGTAGTAATAAAGATTCGAACTCTTAGACTTGTGAAGATTAAATTTAAAGGTTTAATGAAAATAAAAGGCAAAAGCGAGAGTTACTGGGACTAGGAGTTCACCAAATATTCAAATTCATGCGATTCACCTATTTATTCTAAACATTATAGCTCATTCAATAAGAATTTTGACTCTATTTCTTTACCTAAGGTAGATTCTTAAAATATTAATTGTAAATTTTAAGCATGGCATATCAAAAGAATTAATCTTAAGAATAAACCATCAAACGGAATGACAATTAATTAAGAAAAATCTTTTTCTAATTTTAATTTAATGCAAATAGTCATATAAATAATTAAATGAACTTACCACATGACGAATTTTGGTTTCCTCTTTCGTCCCAGAGAAAGGTTTAGCTTCACATAGTGAAAACACGCTCAAAATATATTTTTTTTACTGCATAAAATGTGTTTACAAAGAGGAAAATATAACTTAGGGAGTTCACAATGCTAATACGGCATTATAGAGCTCACAGTTACAATAACTGTCACAAACTGAAGATGACGTTACAAACTGACCGTTACAAACTGTTAAAGATACGACCCTTGAAACGACAGTATTCTACGGTTTTATATTCTTCAGGTTTTTCTTCCCTGCAGCAGCAGAAAAATCTGCTCTGTAGCTTCCTATTCCTCTCTGTAGCCTCACCCAACTCTCGATGCCCATCTATGACTCCAGTAAACTCATTATATAGTCTCAGCAACACCCAATATCTCTTGTTCAGTGCGCAAATATTCTCTCTTTACTCCATTATTCTCCACGGGAATATTTTCCATTATTATCACGCGATTCTAAGTTGTTTGGTTCATCCCAAAACCCCCAATTAGATATCCGGAAATATTAAAAGAATATCCTACGTAACTTCCTACTATAACTCAGAGAATCAAATCACTTAAACCCGAAAATATCTTTTTTTGACTTCTCTGCCAAATCATGGAGATTTTATTCTCCTTCCCTTTTCTGTTACGTGTATATGAGCTGTTGAACTATCTTCAGGATAATAACAAATCAAAACAGAATATCTTCTTTCCATTTCCTTCCATATAACTCCTCCAATCAATGAAGAATATACTCCCACGGCAAATCTTCTCCAAATCAGCATGTAATAACACAAACAATATCTTCACCTCTATTTTCTTCAAACCGAGAATATATCCTTCCTTTTACAAATCAAAGGCAATCAACGCTCCTCCCCTTATCCAATCCGGTAGTGCGAATAGCAATTAGGATGCCCCTTAGTAATTGGGTACCCCTTATCCAAAATTGAGAGTCCGAATAACATGTGTCCTCCGGGGTACAAAAACCACTTTTCGAGCAACTTTCTCCATAAGATCTTATTTCATAAAAACACCTACAAACAAGTTTATTACTGATAAAATGAGTCTGAGCTAATGTATTTATGGGTGAAAATTCTTCGCACTTTCGTGCTCATCAGTTGTGCGTTAAGATCAATCAATTAGAATATCCAACCTTTGGTTGTTGATTTAAATTGATTGACACTTGAACATTGGTCTTTGGTACCGTTCAAGTTACTCCTCTTATATTCAATCGGTCTCGCAAATTTCTATTTGTTGATTGCAGATTGAATTAAGGGTTAGAGATATTAAACTCTTTGATATACTTTTCTCTAGATTGAGTCTGACTGTCTAGTTGATTCTCTAGAAAGTATATTGGAGTAAGTCCTCTAAGATTTCCAAACGAATTGTTGGGTGTGGTTGTTAGACCCCTGCATTTTCATAATTGACTCATATCACATCTCTGCAAAATACATTGGTCAAAACAAGTGAGTCAAAGTCTCACTTATTAGGTACACAAGCTTTCTTTTCGTCTCAAACATATCTCGGCTGACTCTGAAGAGACTCAATCTCATGAGCTAAGCCTCAACCAGCCTCATGCTGATCCGAGTTAAACCATCTCCCTAAAGAGTCATGTTTATCCAAAAACGTGGATAAACTCCTTTGAGCTCCTCACGCCCAATAGAGAGACCCATAGTAACAATACGACCTCCACGTGACTCGTGTGATTGGCCATGAAGTGGGGGAGCCAATCTCAGCTCCTCCCACTCTCTAATCATGATTTCTGAGGCATTCCTTGCCTTTTCACGTGACTCATCCTAGTCATGTTACAAATCAGAGAATATCTCTTCATTCTGGCCAACGATGACTAAAGAGAATATTTCTTTCTCCAATACATCATCATAAAATCTGATTCGGTCACACACAAATGAGAGGATATCAATTAGGGTTTTAGTCTCGTGGTCTACTGTACGTGTGAGGAATACCTGGCCTATTTATCATCACAGAAGAGACTAAAGGCGATGGAATAAAGATATAAGCTCATCCTAGTTTATCTCTATCTATTCCTAAGGAGACGAGAAAATTGCTCCGCCCGATAAGTAATCCCTATCTTCACCGACCTGAGATAAGAGAATTCTTCTATAAATAGGTCATATATTTCTCCAAGATAACACATAACTTTTTTCATAAAATCTCAGAGCAATTTTCTCCAAACTCTAAAGTTTTTGATCTCTCTCTTCATCTGCTTCCCTTCCTTAGACCGGCCCTAAGCCTCCTTCCTTGTGACTGAAACTGTCTTTGAACGTCCACTGTGCGTGGTTTAGGCCAAGAGTGTTCATAGTCAACCTCCCGTAACTCACTTTCAAAACCCTAGAACCCCACTTTTAGTCTCTCACTATTTTAGATAACTACAAGGATGAAGAATCCTTTAGTTTTACCGTTGGCGAGAAACTAAATCGTATTGTTATTTTAGTTTTCGATTAATAATCCTTAATTGATCAAACTTGTATAGTTGCGTCTCCTCGTGGAATTTCTTGGATAAAGCTTGTTCACTAAGCTTGATTATTTCGATAATCTTTGCCTTTGTTTGATCTTTGGCCAAAGATGTTTTTTTTTTATGAATGGGAGATCATTTACTCTACTTTATTTTTATGACCAAAGATTTAGTCATTTGTTTTTTCTGATTACGACCCAAAGGAGACAATGTCTTGGGATTCACGTACATAAACCAGATTGGGTGTAGGTGCAGGGATACTTAAGGAACTGATAACTAGGGATAGTTTACTTGGCCTCAACTATTGCGAAGTTGCGGTAGTCAGTTTGTATAGCCAGTTTTCCTTATTAACAAAATCCTGTGATGTGTCATTAATTTACTTTCCACACTATAATTATTATATTATTACATTTACAATTAAGTAATTGCACTTGTACGGTAATCCACTCGATACAATTCCATCGTTAATTCGATCTCGAACTTAGATATATATATATATATATATCAAGTTACACCTCATTGATGTAATTCTTTGGCCATAATTATTTTGGTATAATTAAACAAGGTATTTATATAGGTTGATACAAAAATATTATGGTGTACTCGGTACCCTCGTCATTTCAGTTATTCTTTGTCAGTATCAAAAAATTTAATGCCTAAATAGCATATGTTTGGTATTAACGCAACACATAAAATCATTTTTGTCGTACAAATTCCATTTTAAATCTTACGTATGATCACGAATCTTTACACGATGAACTTCGTGCATTATCAGAACCTTTACAGGAAGCCACAATATCGAAATATACAATTGATTGCAACTGTGAGATTACATACATCTTCACGATTGATCATCTCTAAAATGATTGACAACAAAAACTGATACTATAAACAATGTCATTACAGATTTACGGTATAAACCTTTGCTAGCCTTGTAAATTGCATCACTTATATCTCTTTTATTCTACTACACGATTGTAATGTCGTTACTCTTTCAATGAGGTGATTTAAAGAAAAGCAAAAAAAAAGTATAAGTTTAGAGAGATGGTTTATTATATAATCGTCATCACCAATGCAATCAGCTGGCACATGATATCTCAGGAACTCTGAGAGTTACCATCTATTCTAACTCATTATTTATTAGTATTATCTTTAGCGGTTTGCTTCCAGTTACAAATACCCGAGGTGTCATACTTTATGACGATAACATAAAAGTGAAGTCTACAAGTGGAAAAGGGTCGAAGACAAGTAAAACTCTTTTAAATCCAGAATTTCTTCTCGTCATCTTGAAGAGGACAAGAGTACTGAGCCAACGGCGAAAGAATAAAGTCAATCCGACGTCGTATAAGGAGGTTATGTGCAAAAGAAAAAGTTAAGCTTGTCGGTTTCACATAATTGACAGTTTAACAAGGTTTGTGAAAGCCATTCTGGAAAAAATGGAACCACTCTATCCATTTTGATTTGAGATTCATCTCGTGTTTCAGTGGTGAACTCAAAACAAGCATAACAAAGAAGTAAAGTTTAGAGAAAAAGCAAAACTCAGCGGTCATAATGCTCGATATAGAGAGAGAAAATTAAATAAATGTGTCTTTATGCTATGATGCGTTATAATAATAAACTAATTTTACTTACATTAAATATTTAAAAGAATTCGAGGAAAACCAATCATTGCTTAGGTAAATTAATTGTTATTGGAGTAAGTAAATGTAGTATTTTGTTAGCTCATTTTTACACTTTTCACGATCTGGCGTATGATATTAACATAACAACCGGTTTTTCTTGATTTCATATGAGAAAAACCCCAAAAGAACTGCAGGCATGCCTCGACAGTTGAAAATGACCAAAATGGAAGACTCTAGTAGTACCGGTCTTGTTTGAAGTTATTGTAGAGATGCTTGGATACACCTTACGAATTCACTTTTGGATTTAATTAAGTAGAAACACTAAAACTTTTAACATGTTTAGAAACCAAATACAGAACGCAATCCCAAAAATCGGAAGCAGTTAGGTATGATGTCATAATTCTTTTACTTCTACAAGTTATTTTGGAACACGAAATTAACTTTTGGTTTTGTTTGCTTCTTTAAGTAAAAAAATAGCATACCAAGGTACATCCAAACAGAGCTTGTGAAACAAAAAAAAATCCACCTTTTATGAAACAATTCTTTTTGCTTCTAGAATTTTTGGGATCGACTTGTACCTATGCACAGACCATATCAAAAAATCGAAAGAGAAAACAAAACTAATAGGGCGTTTGGATACAAATCTATTTCTGACTTCTCCTTCTCCGAAAGTCGAAGTCAGAAACAGAAATCAGAAGCAAAACTATTTTTTTTTGCTTCACATAAAGTGAATTCTTCGACTTCTAGAAATTGTTTTGAAATTTGACAGCCAAACTGATTTTTAACTTCTCGAAAAGTACTTTTGATATGCTATCCAAACAAGCTATAAAAGATAAAAGAAAAATGAAATTTATAATTTACCTAGATGGACAGTTCCTTTCTTTACTCTAGAATAAACCAGAATGGTCCGTTATCTTTGGTCCATCACTCAAATAATATTTGATAATATATTGAGTTTCGTATATCCTAGGTGGACTGTTAGGCTCCAAAAACGTGAGTTGTTCAAAGAAGCGTACGTTAGCGAAGGTTTCCCTCTCAGTTTAGAGCTGTGACAACTGACATTATTTATAAAAACGAGATATATCCGCGTTTGAAATTACACGGACAGACAAATATCACAATTCACAAAGAAAGCCAATTTCACAGAGAGAGAGAGAAGAGAGAGAAGAAGACAACGTCCTCGTCATCTTCTTTATCTTCTTCTTCTTTCTTTCTTTCTTTCTTTCTTTCTTTCTTGTTTTACTGTTTTCTCCATTGTTTTTGTTACTAGAACAATGATTCAGTACATCTTAGGAGGAATCCTAGCATCATTGATAGGGCTTTTATTTTTATTGAAATTAAATGGAAATAAGAAGAATAAAAAGAATGAGATCCGAGATGAATGTGTTAAGAGTTCTATCAATGGTGATTTACGATCCAATGGTGATACGGATATTATAATTGTTGGTGCTGGTGTTGCTGGTGCTGCTCTTGCTTACACCCTTGGAAAGGTTCTAATTCTTCTTTCCCATTATTTAATTCTTCTTGCTATGTTCATAATTATGATAGTTTCGTCATTGTTTTATTAGATCTTGGGGGTAATTCAAAATAGAGGGATTTTGCAATTATTAGGTTTACAATCTCTGCATTCTGATGGTTTTTTTTTTGGACAATTTTTCAAAACCTTGTGATTCTTTTGATGGAATTATGTCTGGGATTGGGATATTCGTACCAGTGCTTTTATGGACTAGTTTACTTTCAAATAAATTATAGATAAATTGATAGTTTGATACCAATATTTAGTGGTTTTATATACCCAGACAAAGGAAAGATGATTCATATTCGTGCTTTCAAAAGGTTTATCTTTTTGTTCAATTTATCGAATAACAATGAACTGGCTTCAATAAATTTGATAAAGGGGTAGTTGCTTTGTTCAGAAATCCTGTACTTGTTGACCTTGACTTTTGTATAAAGCCTGTACCCACAGTTTTTGGAAATCTTCCTGTAGCAAGTTTTCTCGTTTTAGCTTGATCACCAACACTAGTCTGTTGTGGTTTTCTAGAACTGAACTAAAAGGGAATCTAGATCTAATTCAACTATGATAAGTTGATGGTTTTAAGAAGTCCTTACTTGATGTCTGTATTTTTCATCTTCCTGCTCCAATTTCTTGATTCATTGAATATCGGTAGTTTCTAATACGAAAGATTTAATGGAAAGCTAATAATTGTGCAACTAAATGCAGGATGGACGACGAGTTGTTGTGATTGAGAGAGATTTAACCGAGCCTGACAGAATTGTTGGAGAACTGTTACAACCAGGAGGCTACCTGAAGTTGATAGAATTGGATCTTCAGGGTATGTGTGAAACTTTGGATCTGTTTATTCCTTCGTTCTTTCCCCTTTTAACTTGAAATTTGATGTGAGAGACGAAATATGTTTTTCTTGGCTGCAGATTGTGTAGAGCAAATTGATTCCCAAAGAGTTCTAGGTTATGCTCTTTTCAAGGATGGTAAAGATACTAGACTCACATATCCCTTGGAAAAGTTCCACTCAGATGTGGCTGGGAGAAGCTTTCACAATGGCCGCTTTATTCAAAGGATGAGGGAGAAAGCCTCTACCCTTCCCAAGTAAATTCTGTTTCCATATTTTAAATTTATTTACTGGTGCTATACTCCCATGATATACAAATACAGTTCGAATCTTGTCTATGTAGTTCTTACATAAACCTTGCACCAGGATGATCTAGTTTAATGAGGGCCACTAACTCTCTATCTCTCTCTCTCAAAAAAAGTCATTATCTTTATTTTTTTATTTCTTTAACTTCTAAAACTAGAAATTTGCTTCTAGTTGCTGTCACTCACTTTGTTTACCTTCAAAGTATTATATTAGTTGGTCAATCTGGTTCAAAGATTCTCCACCTTTATCTGTATATGGGTAAATAGTTTCTTGGTTCTTCTTGAAATTATGCGTGGGAAAAGTCTGTGTCATCCTTTCACTTATTGTTTTACTGTATCAGTTTGTTTCAGACTCAGTTCCCTTTTCTCCTTTGTAGATTCATTGTTTCTTAATGAGTTTGATTCGATTGAGCAAAGAAAATATCATGTTTTTATTGCCTTTTGGGGATTAAGGCATGTTGTTTTATGTAGATAAATTCCCAATGACTCAGTGACTTGTTTTACGTAGCATAGAAAACAAATCTGTTTAATACTCGACAAACCTTTTTTTTTTTACTCAATGACTTGTTTTTTCATCATTATGTGTGCTAAGAGAAAGGTACTCCCATATGACACTTATATGAGTGGTTGAATTATGTTAATTATTCTCTTGCTGTTATTTGTTTGAAAGATAATCCATAGATGTGGGATATAGCTTAACATTTGGGTTCAAAGACCCTCTAAAAAGATTATCTATATAACATCCATATGAATGCTCTATATAAGAATAACCATTTAAAAGAATTTGGTACCAACTTCGTTCACTAATAAATTAGGATAAATTTAAACATAGTAATAATTGATAAAATAGATAAAAAATTATATTTATTATTTGGTTAAAGCATACACGATTTGTTGCTTGTTTGGATGATTCAGAGATATATCTATTTCCATTTGGTTAGCATGTTGAGGTTGTTGAATTTGCTTAACCAATGCGGCAATTACTCTTTGGTTTCCTCGGTTGGCATTATTGGAATAGACTTAATGGCTTTGTGATTCTTAGATGCATATCTAGGAGAAAGAGATACCTATATTAGGTGCATCATACATGTGTATTTGACTCGTAAATTTTTTTTTCCTAGGTAAACATCTATTCAAGAACAACTTCTCCATAGGAATAACTTTGTTCTAATTTTTGCTTAATTGTTCCTTCAGTGTGCGGTTGGAGCAGGGAACTGTAACATCCTTACTAGAAGAAAATGGGACCATTAAGGGAGTATTGTACAAGACTAAGTCTGGTGAAGAAATAAATGCATATGCTCCTCTAACAATTGTCTGCGATGGTTGCTTTTCAAACTTGCGTCGTTCTCTCTGCAGCCCGAAGGTTAACTATCTTCACATCTTGTAAAGTTGTTTGGCAGACCAGGTATTCTTTTGTAATTTGTTTGTAATCATCGTGTCACTCACTTTTCTGCAGGTTGAGGTTCCCTCATGCTTTGTTGGCTTGATCCTTGAGAACTGCAAGCTTCCCCATCAAAACCATGGGCATGTAATTCTAGCAGACCCTTCACCAATCTTATTTTATCAAATCAGCAGTACCGAAGTTCGGTGTTTGGTTGACGTACCTGGCCAAAAAGTACCATCTATTGGAAACGGTGAAATGGCCATATATTTGAAGACTATGGTGGCTCCTCAGGTAGCTATGTCGTCTTTTTCTACAGATTTTAAGCACTTTACCATTGTTTTAGTCTTCCATGGACCTGTTCTCACCATAAAGTTGTGTTGCAGATTCCTCCTCAGATATATGATTCCTTTATAGCAGCAATTGACAAAGGAAACATAAGAACAATGCCAAACAGAAGCATGCCAGCTGCTCCTCTTCCCACTCCAGGTGCCTTGTTAATGGGAGATGCATTCAATATGCGCCACCCTTTAACCGGCGGAGGGATGACTGTGGCATTGTCTGACATTGTTGTTCTACAGAATCTTCTTAAGCCTTTGAGGAACCTGAATGATTCAGCCTCTTTATGTAAATATTTGGAATCCTTTTATACCTTGCGGAAGGTAAAGTTTATTCACATATACTTTCTCAAACGCTTTTATTTCCGACTACCCACACTCTTTTGTTTGTTTTTTCTTTTAACTAACGATATTTTTGTCTTTATAGCCTGTGGCATCTACCATAAATACTTTGGCTGGAGCCTTGTACAAGGTCTTCTGTGCTTCTCCTGATCAGGCAAGGAAGGAAATGAGAGAAGCATGTTTCGACTATTTGAGTCTTGGAGGGGTTTGTGCTGAAGGCCCAGTAGCTTTACTCTCTGGACTCAATCCACGCCCATTGAGCTTAGTTTGCCATTTCTTTGCTGTGGCCATATTCGGAGTTGGCCGTTTATTGCTACCATTTCCATCACCCAAACGTCTATGGATTGGAGCTAAATTAATTTCGGTGAGTAATTCATTCCATTTCAGCTCTATCTATACATCGTTAATTGATTTTGTAATAATATGATGGACTCTGAAGTTCGTAATAATATGTTGTAACACTGCACTTTCTTATCCTTGATAATTTTAGCTAGTTTCTTTATTTGATCTGAAACTGTTCAATTCTGATTCCTGCAAAACTTTACTCTTTACAGACTGCATCTGGCATTATATTTCCAATTATAAAGGCTGAAGGAGTCAGACAAATGTTTTTTCCTGCCACAGTTCCAGCATACTACAGATCGCCACCAGTCGAGTAGAAACAGGCCATACATAAGATAGAGAAGGGTCAGTATTTGATATTGTAATTTGTACCAGTAAAATAGGTCGTCCTATTCCCAAGATCTAAATTAAGTTTAGGGAAAGACGTTTATGTGCAGAATTTGTTCATATAGGAATATTCCTTTACTGGTTCTTTGCAACTTGTACGAACTGGATTGTTTGTATCTAAACTCTTGAAAACAAGTGGATTACATGTTGCTGTGGAATCTGGCCTTTTTCTTTGTTATCTCGGTTGAATTTGTAATGAGAGTAACTGATTCTTTGATTGTCTTCACAATCAGTACAGTTTTGATTCTCTGACACTGATTACAGGCACATAATCGAGGTGAATGCAGTTTGATCTGGATGGATATTTCCAGTTTCTTACGGCCTACTGTAGCAAGAGATGGCTCTTTTCTTTCACGTATTGTCCATTCGCGGATAACATAGAAATTCATAATACTAAATTGTACCAGTAATCAAACCAAACGCAGACCAATCATCTATAACTTCGTATTTCCAGTACATGGTTGTCAGGATTTCTCCCAAGGATGTCTAGGAAATTATTTGATAGGCATCCTGTTACAATCAAATTCCAGTTCAGGAGATTTTCCTGCAAACCATTCTCGGTATTGATGCACTTCAAAATATTTCTGGAGAAGCATTAGCAGTGAGCTCGAATTTATTGGAAGATACAGCTGTTTGGGGTTTCGGCAATGGTCAGAAAAATCTTAATTTGGAAACACAGATGGATTGTTCAGCTTGATGGACCACGTAAACCAAAAGATGGAGTTACAGATCAACACAATTATGTCTATGTTCATCAGCTTTTTTCACAACAAACTGGAGGCTGGGATTACAATCTAGTTTTCAGACTCTTTGGTTCAACTACAGCAAGTAACATTCTCAACATATCTATACATACTCAACATGAGGATAGATTGATCTGGGCTCTTGAGAAGAATGGTTTCTTCTCGGTCAAGTCAGCTTATCGGAAAATGTTTGGAGAGAAGAATACTCATAACTTAGTTGGGCAGCATATGAACTCTGTATTCAAGAAGCTCTGGAGATTACCACTTCTTCCAAGAATCAATCAGTTTGCCTGGAAATGCGTGAAGAACATTCTTCCAACAAGAGAAAAGTTAACCCATTTTATATAATCTGGAGACTACAGCTGTCCATTGGGTGCTCAATGTGTTGAAACAGCATTTTTGCTTTCCATGCTCGCAGTTTTGGATTTTAAGTTTGATCACAACAATGGGAGTTCGGTCTGGGGATCCTCCACGGAGTAATTATCGTGATGCTGTTACTGGTAAGGTTATACGTAATAGAGAACCAACAACACTTAAGATTGATACTTTGCCTCAACCTGTTCTTAGGACAATTCTTATAGCAATGGCCAAATCCATTTTTTTGTTGATGGCCAAATTGGCTTTTCCACTATGGTAAAGCACTGGGCGGTTTATCATCAAGCGCCCGTTCTTGAGACACACGCTGGCATTGGTAGGAAAAGCGCAGGCGTTGAAACTAAGAACTCTGCCGTTGAAAATACAAACTCTGCCATCGGTCCTATCAACGCGGGCATGAGAAACAAAATCGCCAACGTTCATATCTCCAACGGCCATAATTCCAACGTTTATATTTGCAAAGCTATAAATTCCTTCAACTGATTTCATTTTCAGTCACACCGCTATTATTTCCTACTTCTACAACTCTTCTAAATCAAAATTTTTTGATACAATATGAGCGGCATTTTAAGAAAAGCGGTCAATACTGTAAAGAAGAGAAGAGATCGAAGAAATGAACCGGCACCGCGGCCTACCATAGGTGTAGATTTTTCTCAAAATCGGGAAGCAGAGTTTGTTGCGCCGAGTGTCGTTGTTGGTCAATCATTAGTCCAAGGTCATGTGTCGGGGCATCAAGATCGGTCTGATGATTATTTTAGAATGAGAGGTGGATTTTCATACTTAAAGGTTATTTATGAAGTTTTACCCCCTCAAGTCCGAGAAAGAGTTGACAAATATCCCTTGTGTGCGATTTATAGTGTGAAGCCTAGAAGACACAACAACAAAATTCCGACAACAGTAGTAGAAAGGTGGTGGGCGACGAAGCACACATTCCATTTCATTGATTTTGAAATTAGTAAGCTTGTTTAACTTATCTTAAATTATATTTTTTAAACAATTATTAAATAATCAAAAGAATTAATCATAGTTGATATTATACTTGTAATAGGAATTACGCCCCTTGATTTGTATTTCATTTGTGGGATCCCAAGTGGAATAGGAGAGCCGCCACCATTCAACAAAGACGAATGAATATCAAATAGTAAATGGGAGACGCCTTTTCTGTCGTTTATAGATTCAGAAATACCTGAAGATTATAAACAATTGAAAGGAGGTGGGACTAAATGTTCAGCGTTGAAGTATTTCCTTAACCAACCTAGAAACCCAGAGCATGTAGATGACTATCCTGAACTCGAAAGGATGTTTATCTTATGGGTACTGGGTCAGACATTATTTCCAAACTCAACTTTTGTTGCTCGTGTTGGTTGGCTTCAAGCATTAGAAGATCTTGACAAAGCACCAGATTATGACCGGGGATCTGCAATTTTAGCAGAACTATACTGTGGGCTGGATCATGCGTCCATGGGCGGAGATAACTTCACTGGTTTATGGGGCATCATAGAGGTAAATATCAAAATTATTATTTTAAAATTTAAATAATTTTATGAGCAAATGTAGATTAAGTCGAAATACTAAAATTATGGAGTAATTTGCAGTATTGGTGGTATACCTACTTCCGTGTTAGTAAACCACTCCTTAAAGACGATACCCAAAGATTTCCAATGTTGAATATGTACATCTCGACCAACTTAACGAAGGGCACTGTCAGCGACATCTCGAGTTCCAGTTTTGTTCAGAGGTTTCATCGGATGACTCGGAGCCACAACAACGTCTTTGTTCACCCTTACATTGATTTAACCTCGGTATGATGCTGATGTTGGACAACGTATTCTTGATTATTCTCTGCGTAGAGTTGTTTTTTACACTCCACCATTGGGTAGAGGGGTTTGGTACCTGGGAGAAAGACTGCAGTACCAAATGCAAGGTATATATGAAATTGCAATTAACCCGCCACAACAGATGCAAACCTCTGGATCAAATTTTGAACGGCTGAGAAGAACCAATTGGGCGAGGTATGAAGTAAATACACAGAGGGATATTAGTGAAACGGAGTATGTCAAATGGTATGAGTCGATTGCAAATCCTGTAATTTGGACACACAACACCCACATCTATGGGTTTGATCTCCCAGCGTAATCACGCCTGTCCCATGATGCAAATAGCGTTCCTAGCCAGCCACCTCCAAAAGAGCCATGCTTCATGACTTACCCCACCACGGGTGCAAGTTCTTCATCATCTTCGTCAAATATGCCCGAAAGTCGTTGGGAGATGGCAAGTATTACTTCACAAGGTGATCCAACCACGATCTCCATTGTTTCCCAAGGTGTGGAACGTGAATATCCTTACTACAATGTCACTGCCAGTGAGGAAGAGTTGCGGAACCAACTGAACGATTTGCATTGGAAGAATCGGAAAATTGAGGCTATACACTTGAATGTGTGTCGAAAATGGAACGAGAACACAATGTTTGGATTGATTCCAACTGTAAATAATGATGGGCGGCGGTCACAATTTTCCGATTCCATCAGGAGCAACAGATCATGGCACGATAGTGAAGAAACAGTGGTGGGAGAAACACAAGTACGACAGAGTTCTTCTTCACCACACATACAACAGAATACTTCACCATAAACTGTGCCTGTATCTCAACCTCAAGTATGTCGGATAGATCCTAGGCGCATTTCATCATCATTCTTTCCCTATGACCCAAATGATTGATATACACCACCACAACCACAAACATCTTATATGCTTGGAGGACCGAGTGCACCGACTGCTTTCCAACAATTGCCAAGTGCTTTCCAATCGCCTAATCCTTATGGAAATTTACTTAATATGTTGGCAATTGGGGATGTCCCAGGTCTATCCCCATGTCTTGGAGAATTCTTTACTCCAGAAGATAACAATGGGAGAGCTAGCGATGAGCGACGTTAGAGAGATTGTTTGTAATTTTTAATTCTGCTACATTTGTAATTTTAGTTTTAAAATTAAGACGGCATGAATTAAATGAATTACATATGTTTAAAATTAAGCGTTTTACATTAGCTTCAAAGAAGGGGTTGAAACTTTTCAACACCTTAAGGATTTCGAAACATTTTCCGAAAGGAAAAGCCACATTTTTCCATCTTCGCCATTCAGCCAAAGATCTTGTTACCATTTCAGTCAGTTTCACCTATTATTCTATATCGATTGGCTTGTATGGTTAAAGCTACAAACTCACTTACTTCTATCTTAATTGTACGATAACGATTTTTTATGTCGCATATAGCACGACGACTCGGATTACGGGTGTCACTGCAGAACCCATCGTAAATAACCGCCAAGAAATTCACCCGTGGATAGTTTGCTGAAGCAAGATGAGTAAACAAAAAAAACATAGTTTCTGCAAATAGATTCATCTTCTTCTTTAGTATACGGAGCACGCCGAACTAACAAAGGCCGAGACATGTTCAAGAATTGAAAATTTTGTTAAAGTTGAAGAATTTTTTTAAGCTTAGAGAAGAGTAAAGAAGACTATATGTGTGAATGTGAATTTGGAGTTGAAATGAGGAGTATTTATGGAACTCAAAAATTATAGCCGTTAGATCACAAGAGTTTTCAGCCGTCCAGATTTAGCCGTTGGCGCTTCTATGAAAAACGCAGCGCTTTCAAGAAAGACGATGGCGCTTTAATCAAGAGAGAGCGCTGGAAAGACAAGTGCCATCATTTTTGGTTCAAACGCCAGCGTTGGTGCCAAGCTCGCCCGACCTTTCATCAAACGCACGCTACGTCTTTTAACTTAATGAACAAGCCAACAAATTTTTGGTTTGAACATCAATTTTTCATGTTTGTTGAGTCCATAGTGGGAGCAAAATGAACAAACTTGAAGTTTGTTCATTCCATAGGAACTGCTCTTATTACCAGAAAAGGGAAAGGAATTATTCTAATGACTGCTTTAGAAGATAAAGCCATTGAGGATATGAATTTTAGCTTGGTAGGCCGTATGGATACCAAGAAAATTAATATGAAGTTTGAGATAGCTACTCAAAAGCTTTTAACACAATGGAAAATCAAACATAGTTGTAGATTTATTTTGTTACCTAAAGGTTTCTTTACAATGACTTTTCATAATGCTGAAGACACAAAAAAGGTTTTAGAAGAAGGTCCACGGATCATTGAAACTATTGTTGAAGGTATCAAAAATATTCATGCAGTTAGAGTTCAATAATGGTTGCCTGGTTTTGACCCTGAAATCCAAAAGGTAACGTCTTCATTGGTATGGGTTCAATTTCCGGGTTTAAGACAAGAATATTGGACTGAGAAGATCGTGTTAGCCATGGCGCAAACCCTAGGTAAACTAATAAAAGTCGATGAAGTTACGTTGCAGAAAGAATTTGGGTACTACGCATCAGTGCTTGTTGAGATTGATTTCTCAAAACCGGTTGACAAAACAATGTATGTCAAATCAAGATGGGATCCTGAGGGTTATGAACAGGTGGTCTTAATTCCTAAAAAACCTGAATACTGCGACCATTGCAAGGATCTAGGTCATCATCTCAATCAATGTAGGGAATCTTTAAAAACACGTATAGACCGGGTGCAATCCAGGAAAAGAGCTACTGGATCGAACAATGCTAGCGGTGGAAGAAGAGGGAATACGACCAGAGAATATGAGGCTCTAACTGAAGGTGAAATTAATAATAATAGTGAGAAGTTTGGAAAAAACCTACAGATTGTGCAACATAAACAATTTAATACTCATCGCAGATGGGCAGATGATGATGATGAAGTTGATAATGTTGATCAATCGTTATATACCAGTAGGTTTGATGACCTAAAAAATAATGAAGAGATGGAAACTGATCAATAAAAGGAAAAAGATTGTGAGGATGTTTATGGTGACACAACAAATGTAAGTATGAATATAACTTCAGTAGTTGATAATCCCACTATTACTGAAATTATACAGGGTGTTGCAGCTGGGAACAAAAGACTCAAAAGACGTGAACTTGGGAATAAATCCAAGGAGAATCTAACTGAAGAGGAGATACGCATGTGTAATGAGATATTGGAGGAAGACGGGCTAAAAATGTCGAAGCTCGCTCAAGAAATTATAGATACTGCAGCAAATAATCTCATTGATGAATTGGCGGAGAAGGTGGCTAATGAATCTCCACTGGTTGATGAGAATGACGAGCAAGTTGGAAAATATTATAATGAGGGGATGGAGGATAATACTAACCAATCAGAGATTGTAAGTTATATTCTAGTGGTGTCTACATTAAACTCTTCCAGCATAGATTGTGCGTTTGACCCTGTTGCGAAGAAAGAAGCTCAGAGAGTCTTGAACTGGGAAAATATGAGGAAGGATACAACAACAATTGATGGTAATATATCGAAGAGTAGTAAATTTCGTGGTCCTTTACATCCACATAAACCCAGTTTTAAATGAAGTTTTAATTACTGTTTATGGGAGCTAGTAATCTATATGATGCTTGCAGTTCATATGAAGATAATGCTTGAAGTTTATGAGAGTTATAGGTTTTTACGGTTTTCTGTAAGGGTCTGTTTTTCCGATTTCTTTTAATTTTTAGATATTTAGAGGTTTTGTCTGCCCTCTATTTCTCCAAAGAGTACGGTACCTTCGGGCTCATTGGGTAATTACTTGTAATTACTGTTTTTGGATTTAATATTATGACTTAGCTAAAAAAGTGTTGAAACAGCAACACACTGTATCCTTGAGTGTGATACTGATAAAAGAGTATGGTTTGTAACCCTGGGATTACAGGTGCAGAATGGCATTTCCTTGGAAACATGGTTTTGTAGCTTGTTGGAGAACCTTCTCAATAACCAGATGCAAGAAAATGAAGTCTGTAAACAGATTATTGTAGCATGGTGCATTTGGAACGAGAGATGTGACAAGGTTTTCAGGGGCAGTAACACATCTCCAGATAAAATTATTCACCGTGCCAGGAAAAAGCTAGCTGAATTTGAAAGGAACTACAACTAGTGTGCACACTCGCATAGATATGCATTGGTCTCCCCCTCCAAGGGGGGTTTACAAATTTAACTTCTGATTGTTCTCATTTGTATGCTAATAATTCTGGAGGCATTGGTTTAACAATTCTTAATTTTGCAGGTGAAGACAAGGGGTCAAAATGCATCTACTTAGCAGAATCTTTTGGTCCAGATCAAGCTGATTGTGGGAGGCATGTGAATGGGCCAAGGAGCTGAACATGGAAAGGGTGGAGTTGGAGCTGGATTCAAGAATTTTGGTTGATGCTGTGAACAAAGAGGATTTCAGTATAGACTGGAGATTAAGAAACTCAATCTTAGACATCAAATCTTTATTTAGTTTGTTCAAATTTTGGAAATGTAGCTATGTTCCAAAAGAGAAAAATAAGGTTGCAGATATACTATCTAAATCCGCAAGAGTTGAGAGATTGTGTGGAGTCTGGTTATTAATTCCTTCTAGCAACATTGTCGAACAGTTGCAAGAAGATAAAAACTATGTAAACAATTCTCTATAAGCAATTAATCTTTAAGTTTCCAAAAAAAAATATAAAAAAAAATCCATTTTTCACTATGAATGCTTGAATTATCTCCCTTGACCCTAGACATGAGCATGCTATTTAAGTTAAACCACCAATTGTCTAATCTGGTTTATTCCCTTGCATATGCATTTAACACCAACCTATACTTGAACATAAACCATGAACATGGAGTTCCAAGTGACAATATCTTTATCTTCAACCTATCAAAACAAGACAAGCAACAGAAAAATTCACATAGTTATGCACGGTGGTAAAAATCTTCGAAATCAGTCTTTACAGCTTCATCATAAACAGGGCACCTCTATTGACCAGGATGCATTAAGAAAATTGTGCTACATGTTCTTGATGGGGATGTCAAGTATGCAAGTGTGAAAAATCTAAATGCTCATACCAGATCTCTACAATTTTGATGGCTTTACATTTAACATTAACAAGTACAAAAATGCATTCCTTGATTATACTACTTGTACGTTTTGCTTGTTTATTTACGCTAACTAAAGAGAGATCAACAACGTAAGTATATTGACCCTCCTAATTGAAGTAGGAAAAAAAGTCTCTGCAGGACCAGAAACAATATATACAAACAAATCTTCATTACAACAACTTGTGAAGGTTTGAAAACTCTTTGTTTCACCAAGACACCTTCATTACATCTATTGGTAGAAGCTCAACAAGAAAGCTAATTCTTGGAGATGGGAAAGTCTTCTTCAAAGAAGCTCTTTGGCTTACAAAAATAAATAAATAAAGGCCTTTCCCAACATTTAAGAACTTGACTACTAAAATATTTTCTCCCATAAACAGACAAAGTATTCTAAAGCTTTACATCTTGGCCCTCTCAATAAATACACTATATACCATCAATAACTACTAAATAGAATCACATCATCTTTCTTGCTTTTGTACTAAAATGGAAAAGCAAAAAATTGCATCACTTCATCTTTACTAAAAGAACTCCTGCTCATGTAATTGAGATGCTATGACTTTGCAGGAACATTGGCCATCCCATTTGTTCATGTAGCTCAGTGGAACATATCAGCCTCTGGTAGTCCCTCATGATGTCCATCCCATTTGTTCATGTAGCTCAGTGGACCATATCAGCCTCTGGTAGTCCCTCATGATGTCGTAAGAATTATAGATTACAGCAGTAGTCCACGAGTTACAACACCGAAGGTGTCATTATCCATGCACAAAAACTCCAACAAAACAAATTGTTCACAAAAACCCCATTTAACATAAACTGTCTATATTACCCTTCTAATTTAAATCACCCCAACAAAAACAAAAATCAACCCCACCTTTAATTTTTATTATGTTATTACCACCACCAACAACACACCACGAGAAACACCGCCATCGTGCCACCACCACTGACCACCACCGCCTCCACCACCTACAACTACCGTCGTCGACCACCACCACCACACCACGACCATCGCCCCACCACCACTGCCACTGCACCACCACCTCCGACCACCACCGACACCGCGCCACCACCGTCGACCGCCACCACCACCGCCGCTACCACCACCAACCGCCTCCGACCGCCACCACCACTGTCCACCACCTCCACCGCGTCACCACCGCCACCACTGTCCGCCACCGCGCCGCCACCGACATCCACCACCACCGCCACCACGTCGCCGCCACCACCACCACCGTCCACCACCATCGCGCCACCACCGTCATTGCACCATCCCCACCAGTCAGCACCATCGCTGCCGACCACCGCCAACCACCACTGACCAAAACCAGCACCACCGCCGACCGCCCACCACCACCACCAGCATCGCTGCCGCCTACCATCTCCAACCACCAGCATCGCTGCCGCCTACCATCGCCAACCACCAGCACCACCGTCGCCGCCAAGAATATGATGAATTTTTTTTTGATGAAACCAAAACTGGTTTCATCAACAAAATGAAAAACCAAAATTGGTTCCAACAATAAACTACAATTTGGTTTCGTCTTCGACAAATATAAAACATGAAACCAAAATTTGTTTCAACATAAAATTCTCGTATCACCAACAAGATTGGTTTTTTCCACAAAAACTATAAAAAAAAAGTGCGACAAAATTAGATGAAACCAAAACTCGTTTCAACATAAACTATTGTATCACCAACAATATTTTTTTCATCGGGAAAATTTAAAAAAAAAAAAAGTGAAATCAAAGCTCGTCTCAACATAAAGTTATTATATCACCAACAAATTGGTTTCGTCGATAAAAATTAGCAAAAATACGATGAAACCAATTTTGGTTTCATCGTATTTATGATGAAACCAGACGAATTTTCAAGAGAGCTTTACCTTGCATGAACAAGAAGTGGTCCAAGCAGAAAAAAATTCTCAATGCTCTTTAATCTGGGTTCTTTAGGATCTGCGCGAGCCAGTAAGGAAATAACATGACCCCATTTCAATAAAAATTTAGAAGTAAGATGTCAACGAACACTATTAAGAAAGAAAGATACCAGCAAAAAAAGTTGGAGCGGCAACAGGTGTACCCTTTGTATGGGACAAATAGAAAAGTGTATAAAGGTTGGAGCGGCAACGGTAGCGCCTCAACAGAGCCAGGCGACATACTTCTTCACACTAATGGGAGAAACATAAGTTAGTCGCAATTTTCCGATAAAACATGCACACTGTACCTATATCCTATCAGTGATCACAAAGATTATGTTGTTTTTTTCCATTACTAAAAATAAACACAAACCTCCTTCCCAAAAGACCATGGCTCATGATCAACAGTGCCCTTTTCAGAATGTCCTCGGCAAAAACGATGTTGACAGCAAAAATTTATTAATTAGCAAAAATTAGATAGAAACCTATTTTGGTTTCATCATAAATAGATGAAACCATTTTTGGTTCCATCATAAATAAGATGAAATCATAATTGGTTTCGTGAAAATGTCTATTCAACTATAAGAAAAATTACAAGAGGTATCATACACGTCCATTGATAGAAAGACGTCATTGAAACGTCATGATTGACATGGTATGCCTAAATGTTATTTCGCAAAGCTTTGAAAACACTAACGGATGTAACGTAGCTAAAAAAAATGCTCACCACCACAAAGTTACTAAGATGAACTTATTTTCTCCCCCGTTGTTTAAGTTGCAGGTAAGATTATACGAGCTGCTAATACTCTGCAAAATCTTTGCAAAATATATACTACATTACCTATCTCTACATTTTCATCACAAATAATAATATAGAGAAAATATGGAGCTACATTAACTTCACCACAAAGAAAAATGAGAGAACTAATTTTGTTATGCCCAAAGTTAATCGCATAACACATGCTTACCCATTATGTATCCAAGAATCCCTTCAAATTTTCACGTCTATACTGGATGTCGAATGTGAACTCGCAGATATTCACCTTCTTCTCTGCCAAGTAGTTACCCACTTTGTAGACTGACCAGAACCTGCAAACACATAAAAGTACGCATCAAATAACCAAATAATAACAGTATTCAGGTTACTAGCAAGGATACCAGCTAACAACGACCATCTAAGTAAAAAACAAAAGACCGAAAATGCCAAGAAACTACCAAAACGAGCCAAAGAGAAGTCCTCTCGACCAGTAAACCTGTCACAAAATGATTCAAGACAAAATCTTGTAAGTTATACTATCATTGTTTATTGGTTGTTTGATGTAATATACTACCATTATATGCTGATAGAAATAGAGTAACAAGACTCCAGGTAGATAAACCTTCCTAAGAAAAAAATACTAGTAACTACTTCACCAACAAATTGGTTTCATCGACAAAAATAGCTAAATTATGATTTTGGTTTCATGAACTGTCTATTCAAATGCAGGAGAAATTAGAAGAGTATATTATACAAGTCCATTGAACATATGCGGACTTGTTGTGTACCTGCAAGAGAAATTATAAGAGGTGTTATACAAGTCCATTGAACAAATGAAAACAGACAAAAGGGGTATGTATATCTAGTAATTTAGTTTACCGGATTTTTGCAAGATGAACATGCTTAATCTGACCGGTGAGGAACTTGCTACACGAATATGGGGGTGATGATTTTGAGAAGCCATCAGCACCTCGCAAGTAAATAATCAGTCTGCAAGTTAGTTACACATTAATAGTTTAATACTAATCACGCAAATTAAATTCTTCCAAAATGAAAATACCACTTCATACTACGTAGAGAGAAATAACAAATACACTGACCAGTTCATGTATAGAGCTTTGCCAAATTGTTTGCATATACAATTGCAGTCATTATGAGAGCAAAGAAAACCTATGAAATAACAACAACTAATAATGAGAACACAATTATCAACAACTGTTATTGTCTAAGATCTCAGTGAACGGTTTTGAGAGTTATCACGGGAAGCCTTACTAATAATTCTACCAAAAACTTAATCAACTATTTTATGGTTAATGGAAGTATTAATTTCTTTCTCTAATCATGTTAAAACTTCTCAAAGCATTAATATAACAATAAAAAATGTTAGAAATCCTAATCAACATAGGTAATTAAATGAAAACATGTGACACGTCTTCAAAACCCAATCAATTCCCACACATGGATCAAATAGCTGGAACGAAATCATACTTTGAATCAAAAGCAACAAACCTGTGTTTAATTAACATCCCAGACCAATAACATTCTCACTCAACAGTAAATTCAGAGTAATCTTAAAATTGTTTCAATAGAAAATTATTTATCACCAACAATGTTGGTTTCACCGATAAAAGTTCAAAAAGTATCAAACAAAATTGGAGGAAACCAAAATCGGTTTCACCAAAATTAGATGATTATCAAATTGGTTTGTTTGATTTTAGATTATTTTTTACTCACTGAAAATGTAATTGCTCCATCAAAATTAGATGAAATTAGATCCTCCACCTAAATTAGATGAAACCGAAAATGTAATTACTCTGTTTGAATCATTGTACTAATCAATTAGAATACTCATCGAACTTAACATATAAGTGAAAACAAATCTCGGTACTAAACAAATGCAAGATCCACACTTTATTAGAATATCAAAAGACGGTTTGATTTATTCATCATTTCAGACCAATTCTTCAATACCCTAGACATAGTTCATCAAAATGACAAACCAATCAGCATTTGGGACCGATTTTTTTGACATCCAACTTCTGAATAGATAGATTGAGAAGAAAAACCACATTAATGTTACACAAAAAATCAGATCTCTAGATTTAACTAGATTTTTACCTTTTTATTTTCCTCAATTTGTATTGTCAATCTGTATATATTTATGTTGGTAACGGAGTAGTAGGTGTTGTTGTTGGTGATAGGAGAAGAAGAAGAGAAGGATGCGACGTTGGTGGAGGATCAAGAGATGATCGCGAGTCTGTTGGTGGTGCGGGAGGATAAAGATGAGGTTGGGTATAGAGAAGAAGACGATGAGGTTGGTGGTGCGGGTGGTGTTGGTGTGAGTGATAGAGAGAGAAAATAGATCTCGTATGGAGAAGAAGGCGATGAATAGTAGGGTAGGTTGGGTATTTCTTGAAAATAAAATGGATGTAATTTTCCCATATTAAAAGATTTGGAGTTTTTGTATCACTTTTGGGGGAACTGGAGTTCTTGTAGCTCTCAACATATGGGTGGAGTATTTGTACCACAAGTTTGTTCACCTTGGTGTTATTTGACTAGTGTCCTTTCCATCTCTTTTAATGCTATTTGAGATGCTGCCCTATCTCTCTCTCTTTGTAATTTAACATCTTGATTCTTCCTTGAGGCGATTTCAGCAGCAACTTTACTTTTAGTTGTTCATAGATTAGTCACAAGACATAATCCTTAGCAATAATTAAAGTCTTTAGACAAAAGATGCCCAAGTTAACAAGAACAACAAAGAGAATAACTTATTTGCAGATTCATTACCTAATAAATCTTCTTCTTTATCAAAAAAAATAAATAATGATAATCTTTCCTCTTCTTTTCTAATAAATCTTCTTCTTTATCAAAAATAAAAAAAAAAAATCTTTTCTCTTCTTTTCTAATAAATCTTCTTCTTTACCAAAAAAAATAAAAATATTTCCTCTTCTTTTCTAATAAATCTTCTTCTTTTATCAAAAAAATAAATAAATCTTTCCTCTTCTTTTCTAATAAATCTTCTTCTTTATCAAAAAATAAATAAATAATAATCTTTCCTCTTTTTTTCTAATAAATCTTCTTCTTTATCAAAAAAAAAAAACTTTCCTCTTCTTTTCTGAAAATATTCTTCTTTATCAAAAAATAAATAATAATTTTTCCTCTTCTTTTCTAATAAATCTTCTTCTTTATCAAAAAAAAAAATCTTTCCTCTTCTTTTCTAATAAATCTTCTTCCTTATAAAAAAAAAAAATCTTTCCTCTTCTTTTCTAATAAATCTTCTTCTTTATCAAAAAAAAAACAAAAAAAAGCATCCCTCTTCTTTCCTAATAAACCTTCTTCTTTATCAAAAAAAAATCTTACCTCTTCTTTTCTAATAAATCTTCTTCTTTATCAAAAATATTTTTACATATTTGTTGCTCTCTTCGCGTCTTTTCTTGGGCAATCCGAGCAGCTGCTCGCTCTCTTTTAATTTTCAATTTATCTTCTTGGGCTTTCCTTGATACTGCTCTTTCCCTTTCAATTTTCAGTTTATCTTCTTGAATCTTCCTTGCCACCTTTTCTCTTTCTACTTTCAGTTTATCTTGTTGAATCTTGTTTGATGTTTTTTCTTCAGTAATTATCAGATAAGATTTTGAGTCGGAGATGATACCGGCACAACGATCTCTCCAGTATGCAACATGCTTAGCATCCTCGATTGGATCGAATTTAATCTTATGCTCACCACAGTAATCAGCATCCTAGAATTTGAAGAGATTCATAAGTTTAGATTACAACTCTGAACAACTTTGTTGATATCAAAACCCTAAAATCAAATCAGTAAAAAAATTTAAAATCAAACACACAAATATAAAGATGGATTTGATTTCACATAACACTCTAGAATAAGCACGGAGATCAGCACAGTCTCCTTCCTCCATCGTTGGTTGATTTAGCACAATCTCGGTAAGAAATTAAGAAGATGATCAGAAAGAAACAGAGAACTACTCTTGTTAATAGAAAGAAGATGATGAGAAAGAAAGAGTTAGGGTTGTGGGTGCGGTTATATCAGAAACTACATAAGTATTATATTTATAATATAAACCACTACCGATTGTTTTTCAAGTCGGATTACAAAGACTATTGCTTCACGGAAAAAGCTTATAGCTTTATTTCAGATTATAATCACGGAAAAAGCTAATTTGTATGAGCTGTTAAGTTACAGTTATATCTTCGGAGGGAAAATAACTAGTCGTTGAGAACCGGAACTCCCCCCAAGTTAACACTTACCAGAGCTAGTGAAAAGGTTCCCATCTTGTAAGTTTCGTTGGCCTCAGATGTTATTAACCAGCACAAAGGTCAGCACAATCTCCCTCCTCCGTCGAATTTAGCAAGTAGGTTGATTTTGGGGTTTTAGCAAAAAAGAAACAAAGAACTACTCTCTGTAAGAAAACAGATGATCAAAAAGAAAGCGTTGGGGGTTGTGGGTGAGAGAGACTTGGGAATCAAGTTGGGCTTGTTGGGAAAACAAAACAGAGATTGATTTCATTTATAGAACAATTTGCTCTTGAGTATGGAAAGAGCGGGTGTTTAACGTTTTTGAATCTTGAAAATCGAAGGCTGGGCTCTTCCTCCATGTACCCCTAAAAACACTAATAATACCCCTTTTATCCATATACCTCTAATATAGTATCCGCATAAGTATAAGTTATTAGTTATCCCCATAAGTATGCAAGTTATTGAAATAAGTGCAAGTTACCCCCATAAGCGTGCAACACTGCAAGTTATTTATTTATTTATTATTATTATTTTATTTTATTTTGATAAACAAAGAACCTTTTTATTAATGAAAATTCGAGGTTACAATGAGTTTAATATCGAAAATAAGAGAATACAAAGTAACAAGAACATACCGTAAAGGTACAATACAGAGAAATCCGACAAGAGAAAGAGAAGGATTACCGGAGTAAGACAAATACAAGTATGAATAAGATCCGATTAAATCGGAAGAATGATGGTTTTTCTCGGAATTAACTTCCAACCATTTAGTGTGTTTTTCTTCTATAGAAAAATGTGCTCCCAAAGTAGGAGTGATTTGCTCAAATCTCTTGTAATTAGTGATGAAGCTTCCGTCATGAAAAAGACCACCTATGGAGATTCCTTCGCCGGATAAGTTGATGATGAAGATTCCGTCGTCGGAGACCACCAAGATGAAGATTTCTTCGTTGGAGAGCATGGAGAGCATCACTATTGATCTTAAAACCCAACCCAATAACCAAGAATCGCCATTAAAGCGAAGATAAACCTCAAAAGAGTAGATAAAATCACCATAATGGTGTAGATAAGTAGGAAACATAATAAAAACTACACTAAACTACTAGCTAACCTAGAAAACAAAGAACAATGAAGAAATATGCTCAGACCTAGTCCAAAAATGGAATAGATCTGAGTACAGAAGGATTGTTCTTGATGCTTTTGTTGGAGAAGAAGAAGTGAGAATGAGAGGAGGAGAGAGAAAGGAGAGACTAGGACTGCAAGTTATTTATCAATAACACAAGTGTGTATAAATGTGATTTAGTGGCTCATGGGCCATGGCCGAGCATTCCACGAGTTTTAGACCAAGTAAATTTTAGCGCAAAACTCCCTAGTCCCTCCTCCAGGGTCGTCGCTGAGCATAGGCCAGCTAGGCGACGGCCTAGGACCCCCAAATCCAAGGAGCCCCAAATCCTATTGGTTATATAGTTTCCCATTAACTATTCGACTTTTCTGTTTCTATTTTTTCTTTTCCTTATCTTTTTCCTGATTTATTGTATTTGATTTCCCATTAGTTCATTTAATTTGTTGTTTTTTTTGTCCTTATTTTATTACAACTTAATAGTTCAAGGGTTTTCTCCTTTCCTAACGAAAAAACAAGAACAAGGTTTACGCCAATGACATCAAAGTAAATTTTATCATTTGACATTTAATTTTTTTAATCTAGATTCCACTTCCAAATTTTTAATTCAACAATTTAGTGCTTCAAAAAAAAAAATCAACAATTCAATTTAGTTGTTGTGTATAAATATGATGCAAATATGCTTCAAAAAAAATAATGTTAAGTTGGGCAATCGACAAACAACTCATTTTACATCTTCTTATATCAAGCTTGAAAGTTATCTAAGGCAATTGGGTCAAAAAATGCTAGTGGTCTCTAGTTTATATGGAAATACAAATGCTCAATTGTCTTCGAAGGAAAGGATCCTAAACCGACAATGTTGATAGAGATGATAAACAAATATTTATACTCAACAGCTTCAATATCAACCACGAGAAAAACCTCGACTAGAAATGGAGTAATATTGACTCCAAACTGGACTACATTAAACACGGATTGGATAATTTTTATAGATGCGACGTTCAAGAAAGAAGATCTAGCAATGGGTTTTGCCTTTATTTTATATTCAGTGGACCAAGAGGAATTCATGCATATCAAAACAGGCTTAGATAAAGCAATGACAACAGTTCATGCAGAAGCCAAAGCAATGCTTAAAGCTACATCTTGGTAAAAAAATAATATTATATCCAGCGTTTCAATTATCACGGATTGCAAAGGTATTTGTTGATTTCATTAACAAAAAGTGTAAGAAACACAATAAACGAGGTTGAAGCGAATCTGGATACTCTTCCTCAAGCAAAGCTTAGATATATTAGCAGAAAATACAACTAGGCGGCGGATACTTTAGCTAAGGAAGCAAGAATCAAGAGCCTCCAACATTTATCTTTAATCATTACAGAAAAAATTTGTAAGTCAAGTATTTTATCTAATGTTTTTGAGAAAAATGATGTTGTAAACCTTTTGTACTATATTAGTTGATTTATAAAATTTTATATGTTCATTAGAAAAACAAAAAAAAGTTATCTAAGGCATGAAATGGGTTCCGATGTATTAACGGGCATGACTTAAATGCAAAATTGAAACGTTTTGAAGTTTTTGCTGCCCAAACAGTTTATGCAAAAAGAAAAAATTGATTTTCTTAAAGATATGGAAGACTACTATGCCAATGTGTTTATACCGTACAAAACTTCATTGACAATTCTAGCAACGGTTGCCTCGTCCAAACAAAGTTTGGAAGTTGATAGTGGATAAGTTTATTTCGATAGCACAACTGGGGTTTTTGATTCGTAAAGGGCAGGAATATTGATCTTTATAAGATAAGGTGTTTCTTCGGCTTTTTCAGACAAATATTTGGGCTGATTGTCTATGGTATCAAACAAGAGAAAAAAAATTTGCTTACAGAGGGCCCCCGTTTCTCTAACTTCGCCTAGAGCCCCCAAATAGTTTGCTACGGCCCTGCCCTCCTCTCCCTTGGACAAACTCTCTTTGGCATAATTTACACCATTTTGCTGCAACAAAACTTTCATTGTTCAGTGGACTATTCCGAGCAGAGTGTAGGTGCTGAGATGTCACAAAATTGTGGTAAATGGCTTGGAGCATAATATTGCACGGTTTTACGTCTAAAAAATTTCAAGTAGGACAGCCAAAGAAAATTGCATGGAACAGCACGAATTGAAAATTTTTGGTACATTAGATGAAAGCAAGCTTGTCACAGGTCAACCCAGGGACAACATTTTGTGATTTTTCTTCCATCTTCTTGTTTGGACATGCTTTTGCTAGTAACATGCTGGCAGCTGGAGTTGGAGAAGACAACCAAAATATGGGAATAAAAAAAAAGGAGATTTGTACATAATAGTTGATCATCATAACCCACTATTTACAACAACATTTTTACTGCCTACCGGTACTACTGATAGCAGGTTTTCTACAATTTATGACTTTTCTCAAATGTGAGTTGAAACGAATCAAAAAAGATATTTATACTTTTCGCATCCTGGTGATCTAGTCGTTTAAAGGTATACTACACAGAATCTGAAACCAAGATGAAGCTGGTCCAATCGCCCAGCGTTTGGCTTGAAACAGATAAGGTACATGCTCCTGGATCAAACTGCACTAATGTTTGACTTGGCTATTCTTTGAGCTTCTTCCAAGTCCTTTAAAAACCTGCATTCCACAATTAATATAGATTTTAAACAAGTATTCACTAAGATATGCTATACGTATATGACTGAGCCATGCTTTACTTGATATTTAACTAATCTCAGCCACTAAAGATGTTAATAAACCTTCGGAGTTTTAAGGAAATGGAGTCATTGATCAGTTTATAAATATGACACATCCAATGGTCCAACATTCTGTGTCTGCTTAAATAGTTCTCTTGTATGGATATCTTGTTCTTGAATAATTATACAGAACAAGAGCTTCTTTTGGATAATATATTCTCGATTAAATATCAACTGGTTGATAAATCATTCTATAACCTAAAGATTATTTTTGGTTGGGCTGCCAAAATTTATTTGAAAATGTAAGAAACACAAAAGTGATGCTTGATATCCGATACTGCAGTATTTTGTGAACATGTGGAAAAGATAAATCACCAGAATTCAGTGAGAACTATTAAGATAGTAGGAGTAGCAACTAGCATGATAAGTAGGGGTTGTCTGGTTTCAATATTTATGCAGATTCAAAGTATCACAGATATATTAAAACAAACCAACTTTAACTTACCTCTTTGAATTGAGAACGACCGAACCACCAAGTATAAAGCGGGTTCCAGAATTAGAAGCATTCTGTAAAGCCACGGCACGTGCCTCCTCATATGTTGTGCCGCCCACAACGAAGATCACTACATCCTGAGGTCTGTTTGAATATAATGTACAAGTAAGAAATCACAAAATGGTCAAAGGAAATACAACCAATAGCTTACAGCAGCCACATATTATCCCCACAAACAACAGAAACTATCCAACTCGGTTATCACATCCAACCGATTATAAACTCGGGTGTAACTTGTGAACTGATTCAGCAATGTATGTTGGACTTCCTCATTATACTTTCTACATAATGTTCTTGTATAATTCCTCTGGAATATTCCATGCAGTACACCGCAATTTGCGTTTCAATATTATACTTCCATATGTCAAAGGTGAGTTAGCGATCATTTCATTACCAAACAATGGCTATTAAACATATCAGCAGAGTGCATAAGAAAAGAAGAAAATTTGGACGACCATGAAGTTATGAAGCAACAGAAAGCAAGTACGAAACAGTATATACAATTAACTTCAGTAACTGGGAATTTTTTGGGGAGTTAAATGGATACGCATAACAAACCTTCCTTGCTGGAAGTGATTCCCAATAAATGGGTAATCCACATCTCTAAGCCGTCCCTTTGTGATGCTTTCCATGGTTTGGAACAGAAGAGGCTGGTGCTGGGTATACACATTCTCCACCCCCTGTGCACAATATAACATGTGAGATTAATGATTTACAACAATAATATGTCTGGGTGTTGTTGGGGCAGGTTTAGGATCTTCATTGGCATGCACAGACCTTAATTCCACGTGCCATGTTGCGAGCAATATTTAGGAGATCTCGGTTTCCATAAAGATCACCAGTTCTTCTATCCACACCTGCTTGCTTTATAAGGAATTGGACCAGCTGCAGATCCATAAACAAGCAGTTAAGTTCTGCCAATAGTCTCCACTAATACATGGATGGCATGTTTCGAACTCGATTTAGAATTGAATGCAGATGAATTTTCAACAAAGTAAATATAAGCTAATACATATACGTTTTTTCGAAGAACAATGTGTCACTAAACATAGCAGAGAGAAGTTGGTTTAGCTACTTCACACCAGATTTATACTTCGCAGATCGTGACGCCAATTTGTTGCACAGCTGCATCAATTGAACTGGGCTCTCTTTCTCGTAGCGCAAAGCATACAACATTACTAAACGCAAGCGGTCAACGTCAGAGACGCTATCATTGCTTAAAAGATTCATGACAGCCTACAAGAGTATTTGTAGAAAATAGTTATATTCAGATTAACCCAGAAAGCAATATCAAACACCATTTTCCTCTTAAGGTACAACGATGGAGGTTTAAATTTTGGAACTCTGAAACTTTAGGTACGGATAACACCTCCTTTCATCTACAAGTTGGATTGAAGATGCATGTATAATTTTTTTTTCATATTATTTTATTCCACATAACTTTGGAATTGTGCAACTTGTAAATGTGAAACATCAATTGAAGTTATATTGCATGTAGGTTTAAACCAAGATGTAACCAACTGTCCATATGCATTAAATTTACCTATAGTCGATACATTATAAGTTATAACAAGAGAAACCTATCCTTTACCTCAAAGGCTGCCACCTGGCCCCCAGTGCAAGCTAAATCTTGCTCTGTTTGTGACACTAGCATGAGCTTCCGCTCCTCAGCAATTTTGCTCAATTCAGTTACCATTGTTACATGCTTCGAGACATTTCCATGCTTCTTTCTATACTCGGGATAGTTGTCAACAAATTTGGCCATGTCTTCTGAAAAATATAAAAAAGCATTTCTAAGGTACTCATCAACTCTCCTGATTATGAGGGCAAAATTTCCTGCAGCTTTTCGCATTATATTTACCTATTGTTTGAATGTTCTGGTTACTCTTCGCTATCTGCTGAAAGTCATCCACCATTCGCTTGATATTCATCCCAAGATCTCCAAAATTCTCATACATATTTGATTTAAAAAAGGCATCTTGCTCTGATGATAGTACAACCTCCTACAAGAAGGAACAAAAATTGATAGCTTGTCAAAAATATAAGAACCACAAGTAAGAGGAAAACGCTGCAAGTAATTGCAACTCAACCTGCTGATCTTTCGGAGCTTTGCCGATATTTCTCAAGTCCACTTTATTATCTTGAATTCCAATTAATTCATGGACCATTGCCTACAAATAAAAATGAAAAGGATTACTTTAATATGAGTAGAATAAAAAAAGGACTACTGAAAAACTAAAGTTGCCAGGCTAACCTGATACGTCCATTGATTCAACAATGGTGTAACAGGGTCATCCCTCCTATCAACTATCAGTAACAAAGGAGAGATTTCTGTCCGTCTAAAATCAAAGAGACCAGTTTCTCGTTCATACATGACTTTCTGCATCAAAAACAGAGCAATAAACAAGTGAATTTCCAACCTATCAGAAAATTTGCATACCACACAATAGCTAAATAAAGGAATAAAAGCTTACCGAAGCTTCCTGGGCAATCCTTTTAGAAATATCAGAGGTTCGTTGATACCGTATAACAGGTCGGCGTTTTAATGCTAAAAAGACAGCAGTAATACCATCAACGACTCGATCACAAAAGTTTTGCAAACTTGAGGGGTCCACAACTGCTGGGAGCATATAAATGTGATTCAGAGGAAAATTTAAAGTGAAATGGTAAGGATCTGTGGCACAGAAATCTCCATAGAACTCCTGCAGTGACAGATGAACAATGTTATTTCCTTTATAGTTGAACATTTTGGAATCGAGCCAATATAAATCTTAGTGGAAACATACAATTATCAGTAACACTATTATTATAGCTATCTGTCTATTGACTAGCCGCTGCAGCGAATTGAAAACAGTGCTATTCATGACAGTTAATTTCGGGTTTCCTAAGGGTAAATGATTACAATTCCAAGATGTATACACAGATATTTCACTTAAAAATGTGCAAAAAAGATCATAATGTCACAATGAAAAGCACTACCAGAAGGGTCCTAAAGAAAAAGGAAACTATAACTGTCAGGTGAATATGCAGTCATCCGACTGCACTACGACTATGATTCGTCAAGAAGGTATACCTAATAACTTTCACCTGGAGTGTTTTTCCTGCCTTTATATTTATGTCATCGGTGTTTGTGAATGCTGTTTTTGCCACTAGTGAAGTTCTTTGCTACTACAGACCTATTACTTGTTTCATCTTTCAGCTTATCGTGATCCTCGCTTAAATTGTAGCTAACGAACTCTAAACATCAACAATTTTCATTTACTAGTCCATTAACTGCGTTATTATCCGCCCAGCTGAATAGTAAAGCATTCAGTAATGTCCTCAATTTTGAAACATTAATGAACTTCACGAGTCCATTGCTTTCTGGTCTCCATAACAAATGAAGTAACTTAATAACTACCTGAAGGTTTCACTTTCAAGCGGTCCTTTCCTCCTGTCCTATAATACAACCGGAATAATGATCTCCCTATTCCAAACCTTGAATTTCATTTTTGCAATTAGGCTGCCAAGGGACCACTCTTCTTCATTCGAACCAAATCTTCTGAATCAGATATCAATTACTAAGCCAAGTGTTACACTCACTCAAGCTGTAAAAGTTTCTCCGGTTAAAGGCAGATAAAAGGTACTCCACTCCATGTTCACAACTCCTGATACGCAGAGTTATCAAGCAGATTGTCGCTCAAAGTATCCTGCATATGAAGTAGACTAGTTTCTAAAACTAATTGCACCTAATAAGATAAGTTACTAACATATTATTCTCCTTCACTTCACGTAGTTTCTTCTTTTGCTTCTGTTATTGGTTCTATAAGATTCTTCACCTAAAACGTTCTAAGTCTCAAGGACAATGCATATCGATACAATACACCCACTCAATCTATGAAAGTTTCTCATTACACCTCCCAACGCTCCGGTTAAAGGTAGACAAAAGGTACTGCACTCCATGTCCACAAGTCACCTGATACAGAGAGTTATCAGGCAGATTATGTCACTCAAAGTATCCTGCGTGTAAAGTAGACTAGTTTCTGAAACTAATTGCCCCTTCAACAATATAAGTTACTAACATATTATTCGCCTTCACTTCACATAGCTTCTTCTTTTGCTTCTGTTGTTGGTTCTATAAGATTCTTCACCTAAAAACATTATAAATCTCAAGGATAATGCACATTGGATTCCATAATTTGATGGCTATCAAACTTTCTTTTAGCATCTCTCCACGCAGGCATACCTATGTGATATGAGTGTATTTGTCCAATACCTAAGTCCCAATGCTCCATAGTTCTGCCCCTCCAACTTATGGTACAAATTCTCAAACAGCATAGTTTTGAAGTGGCCAAATAGTACATATTACACTCTATATAGTTTTCATGACACCTCTAGTAACCTTCTAGGAAGAGATTAAAGTTCGTGAGAAGGATGAGCACCACAGATTTGAAAGTTTAGGGAGGGCAAATGGCTAACAGAGTAAAAAGAAGAATAGCTGGGAGGACTCACCTGAACTTGCTGTACAACCTCTTGCTCATCCGAGTCAGCGAGTACATGAATCTGAGTGTCCTTCATGATATTGGAGAAAACTGTCCAAAAACATATAATTGCTTACAAATGCAAGATGATCTTTAAGGAATCATAAACGTATTATTCATATATAAAAAGTTCAATTATCTGACTTTTAAATAAAGCAACGTAAAAAACTGACAGAAAAATAATCCTTCTGTATCATAAATTAACTATTAAGAACCAAATGATGTTTGTTTGTATTGAGAAGTGTTTTTGTTTACTCTAAGACTTGGCGAAATGACAGGAGAACATATACATATCTTAGAGCAGTTTACATTCTCTAGACTCATAAACTGGAATTAATATAAATATAGGCATATACCAAATAGTTTACTATTCAAAACATTCAAAATAAACCTACATTACAATAATAAATTGAATTAACATGGAAAGGAGCTTACACAAGTGATATTCTCCAAATCTTGGATTAGCTATTTGTCGTCGCAAGTGTTGAATATTTTCTGATGTCGGTCTTAGGAAATAAACAGCTTTGAGATGTGACATAGATTCTTTGGATGTTGAATCCACCAATTCAACCAGGAAAACTTCTTTCTGAAGTAACTCTGATTGTGAAAACACAACACTTACAATACTAACCTGAATATAAACATCAAAGTCAGTTTCATCTAATTTTGCAAATGCAAAATTCTAAGAACAATAAAAATCCTTAATGACAGAAAACCATTACACATTCATCCTATACATGCTATATTAGGGTTTCTTAGTCGGTTCATAAGTGGCACAAATCACAAGATACAAAAGCCATGTACACTTGAATCACATTCAACACCACCAGCACGAACTGAAACTAAATTATACAATTCTGAATAGATTTTCACTTAAAATCAAAACTTGTGCGATCAAATTTAGATGCAATTTTATTTTCACAAATCAAGAAATAAAAATATACTGACGATTAAAGAGATAGGAATTACCGTTTGAGAATCAAGGATGAGAACTTTCATGCCAGAGATATCCTGTAACATCCTTGTTACATAATCTCTTAACGCTGAAGTAAGCACCATTTTCTTGGATCTGGTAAGACTGATCCAGAAAAGACTTACTACTGATTCAAGGGAGTAATTCTTCCTTCCTTCTCCTTCTTCTTAATGGTGTGGAGAGAAAAGGAACCAATGATGTATCGATTAAAAAAAATAAGTGGGTCGAGTTTTAGATGTTTTGATTTTGAACAAGGTTAAAAAAATATCTCGATCTGTTTCTTCTCTCAGGTATTTGTTTGCTGGTTTTTGGTAAGGACATTACAATTTACGAGGGTTCTCCCAATTTACCACCCACACTTTTTTTATTTCCCACCTTTTCACAATGTCTAAAATAAATTTACTTTTTAATTCTAATTTTTTCCATTTACCACCTTAAAATCTGAGTTTGACCGTGTTAGTATCTCTCATATTCCCATCCTTTTCATTAAAAAAAGCTAAACAGAAAGTGATAAAAAAAACACCTCTAAACCGTCTAGATACAGATCCATCACAAAATATGGGACCCCCTGCTATTTTTCTAGCGAGGTGGGGCCTACCAGACCCATTCTTGTTAAAGTCATTGAAAATTTTCCAGTCACATATTCAGATTCGAGTTTGCCATTATCAAAAATTTATTTATCGTTTAGTTTTTCTTTTTTTCTGATGAAAAGATATAATTTTATAAATCAAGTAATATAGTACAAAAGATTTACAACATCATTTTTCTCAAAAACATTAGATAAAATAATTGACTTATAAATTTTTTCTCTAATGTGTAAAGATAAATGTTGGGATTCTTACTTCCTTAGCTAAAGTATCCGCCGCAGAGTTGTATTTTCTGTTAATATATCTAACCTTGGCTTGAGGAAGAGTATCCAAATTCGCTTCAACCTCTTTTATTGTGTTTTCAGCTTCCCAAGATATTTCCTTACACTTCTTGTTAATGAAAATCAGCAATACTTTTGCAATCCGTGACAATTGAAACACTGGATAGAATATTATTCTTTAACCAAGATGTAGCTTTAAGCATGGTCTTTGCTTCTGCATAAACTGTTGTCAGTTCTTTATCTGAGCCTGCGTCGATATGCATGAATTCCTCTTCGTCCACTGAATATAAGATAAAGGCAAAAACCATTGATAGATCTTCTTTCGTGAAAGCCGCATCTATAAAAATTATCCAATCTGTGTTTAATGAAGTCCAATTTGGAGTTGATACTACTTCATTTCTAGCTGAAGTTTTTCTCGTGATTGATATTGAAGATGCTGAGTGTAAAAATTTGTTTATCAGCTCTATCAGCATTGTCGGGTTAAGACCTTTCCTTCGAAGACAGCTGAGCATCTGTGTTTCCACATAAACCATAGAACAGTAGCAATTATGTCTGAAAGTTGAGTATAGTTCGGATCTTCTATCCAGTTTTTGACACAATTGCATATTGATTCAGAGAAAGGTGGGTTCTTAATAAAGCTTAAAGAAACCCCAAACCAAATGGCTATGGAAAAAGGACAAAATCTGAATAAATGTTATTCGTTTTCTTGAACTTGAGTGTTACACATCTGGCAGTCTGCAAAAATATTGTTCATATGAGCTGCAAGTCTACTTGAAGTTGGTAGAGCCTTCTGCACTAATTTCCAAACGAATAATTGAATTCTTGGAATTGTTTTAATTTTCCATAATTTCTTCCATCGGGAAGCAACCATAGTGTCAATTTCTTAATCTTGGTTGTTAAGAAAATTACAGATATTTTTCACTGAAAATCTCTTAAAGAGTGGTGCATCCACTTCATTTTATCTTTCTCTTCGCTCTGAATTGAGATTGCAAGGATTTATTGTTTAATCGCAAGACTGAAATATTCATATAATTTTTCTATATCCCAATTGTTTTCAGGAACTTGGTCTCCTCTATCCGCCGGTTTTTCAATTATATTTTCATTGGAAATCCATATGTCTTCCCAAATTTTTGCCGACTCTCCATTTTTAACTTTCCACACGAAGTTACCATTTATAAGATTCGGACCTTTTTGGATATTAGTCCAAATCTTGGAAAGATTAGAAGATCTATAAGTTTTTAGCGGATTTGTGTTTGGAAAGTATTTTGCTTTTAGAAGTTTAACCCATAATTGATCTGGTTCAGAGATTAGTCTGCCGACCTGTTTGGTTAGAAGGGCTAAATTTAACTGATGAGGGTTATTAATGCCTAACCCCCTTGCGATATGGGTTTACAGATACCGGTCCAATCTTTTATAATGCCGCCTTATCTTTTCACCCCATATTTTTTCCACCAAAAGTTTATTTTTATTTTGTCTAATTGATATAGAGTCTCTTTTGGTAAGGCTAATACTTGCATTTGATACGTAGGGTAAGCTTGAAGAACATATTTTATCAGTACTGTCCCCCCTGCCTGTGAGACTAGTTTCGAAGTTCAGCCTTGAAGAGTATAATAGTAGTACTTTTGAAGAAGAGGTTCAAAATTATCTTTCATATTCTCATCAAAGAATAGAGGCGTCCCCAGATACCTTTCATTTTGGTCATTAGCTGAACTTTTAATATTTTCACCATTATTTTTTAATATCTCGGGTGAATGCGGCGGCTAAAAATAGGATAAAATGTCTAGTAAATCTGTTAAGTCTGCTCTTGTGAATAGAAAGCAGTCATCTGCAAAGAACAGGTGGGAGATATTCGGAGCGTCTTTATTGATTTTCATCCCTGATAACTTTTTTTCCGCAATTGGTTTCTCCAATAGTCTTGATAGAATTTCCATGCAAATTAGAAAAGGATAAGGGGAGAGAGGATCTCCTTGTCTTAATCCTCTATAATTTTTGAAAGTCGAACCTGGAGAACCATTAAGGAGGATTGAAAAGGACGTGGTTGAAATGCATTGCATGATTAGATTTACCCAAGAGGAGATAAAAACAAAAGATAAAAGAGCTTTATTAATGAATCCCAACTCCACTCTATCGAAAGCTTTAGAAAGATCCAGTTTAAGAGCAAGTAACCCTTTTTGGCTTTTGAAATTCTCATTAAGTGAAGGAGTTCGTGGGAAATGATAATGTTATTCGTAATTTGTCTACCCGGAAGAAAGGCTGAATGGTTGGGGGATATAATTTTGTTCAGGATAGGTTTTAGCCTATTAGTTAAAATCTTAAAGATTATCTTGTAGGTAGTATTGCTTAAACTTATGAGGCTAACATCTGTTGGGGTCTGAGAAGTGGAAATTTTTGGGATTAAAGTGATAAAAGTATGATTGAATTCAGGGTTTAATATCCTTGTTTTAAAGAAATCTTGAATTACGAAAGTAATATCATTGCCCAAAATGTCCCAGTTCGCCTTAAGAAAGCCGGGTTTGAAACCGTCCGGGCCCGGAGCTCCCAATTGATTCATGTTAGAAATAGTAGCCCAAATTTCATCCTTTGAAGGAATTTCGCAGAGAGAGGAATTTTCTTCTTCAGAGATGCAAGGATCAATTATGTTTGAGATATCAATATCATAATTGCTCATTTGAGATGTATAAATCTGAGATAAATGATTGACAAGATTGGAGTAGATTTGGTATCTATCAAATAACCATAAGCCGGATGGCTCTCTAATAGAATTTATTAAATTGTTTATGCCTCGAAATCTGGTGATAGTAATCATTTTTTATTATTTTGTACCATTTTCCTAGTTCAGCTTGAAGCTTCTTTAATTTTTCTATGTGTGAAGAGAAATTACCAGCTCTATGAATACTCTCTATTTTATTCTTTAGAGTTTTTCCAAAAACCTCAGAGTTCCAATGAGCTAAATCCGAAGGAATGAGTTTAAGGTTCGAATGTAGATCAATATTGGAATGTCTATCCGAGTGGAGTCTCCAAGACACCTAAACTACTGAAGATAATGTTGGGTGAGATAATCAAGATCTAATACACCTGAGGACTGTAGTAGGAAATTTATCGTTTAGTTAAACCTTTAAATCGTGCATGTTAGATCATAGCTCGATTGAACCCACCAAGCGTTGGTATGTCAAGTTTGATTTTCATAATTTTGTATTAAAACTCATCTAGAGTCGCTTGATTAATTACTAGTGTTAGAGCACTGCTTGGTCGAACTCGCAAGTGTTGCTATCTCAAGCTTGTTTGTCAAGTTTAGTTGATCAAAACTACATACTTGATTTCTAGTCTACTTATAGATATGTCTCGGATTAGGATAAAAGTGTGTAGTTGAGCATTAGACTTCACGACGTTCACCAATTGAAGAAGAAGATCTACTGAAGACCTTGGAGGAACTTCGTCGACAAAATGTATATGGAGGCTAAAACTTATCTATCACTCAGAAGTCTATCCAATTTTATCTACTAATGAGACTAAGTCGTATAGATATATTGACTTTGTGTTATACATGTTTGAAATTTCGAGTCGAGTTTATCTCGTTTCTATATATCTCGGAATACAAGTTTAAAGCTTATAAAGCTTCATCATTTACTTGACAAGTTTAGTTGTAAACAATTCATTTGTTGGAAACAAAATATTAAGTCAAGGTGATCATGTGAAAATTACCTTGAACATCTTACATGATTTGTGTGGAACAATCATTTGATGTTAACTTGGGAAGTTTCGTATTGATCAATCAATCGTTTGAAAATTACTTGAAGCTAGTGGTATGTACCATTGTTGTCTTCTAAGGATGTTTCAAATTGATTGAATGAGAGTTTAAGAACTAATACCAATGTCAAGATACACACAGTATGCATACTGTTAGAGCACTGCTCGGTCGAACTCGCAAGCGTTGTTATCTCATGCTTGTTTGTCAAGTTTAGTTGTAAAAACTACAAGTCTTGATTTCTAGTCTACGTATAGCTATGTCTCGGATTAGGATATAATGTGTAGTTGAGCTTTAGACTTCACAAAGTTCATCGATTGAACACGAAGAACTACTAAGGGGAGCTTGTGGAACTTCATCAACATAAGGTATGTGGAGACTTGAACTCATCTATCACTCAGAAGTCTATTTCTATTCTATCTCCTATTGAGACAAAAGTCGTATAACTGTGTAAAATTTACTTTATACACATTTGATATTTCGAGCTGAGCTTAACTCGCTTACATATTTCTCGAAATATGTGTTGGTAAGCTTTTGCTTTAACCAAGTTCATCTTTTATTCTTGACGATAGTCAAAAGATGATCATGTGAAAATCGCCTGGTAACATCTTATATGATTTGTATGAGATAGTCATTTGATGTAGACTCGGAATGTTCATATTGATCATTTGATCACTTGAAAATTTATTTGTAGCTAATAGTTTGTGTGAGACGGCTATTCTCGTCTTCTAGAATGTTTCAATGATTAAAATGCGAGTTAGAAAAATTAACCATGATTGGATATAGCACAGTATGCGTACTTGTATGCTAACTGTTGTAAGTGTATTCCAAGTCCGGGAATTTAGTATGCATACCCGTATGCGTACTGATTCAAATAGTTGAAGTCCGGGAACTATAATATGCATACCCGTATGTGGACTAATTTCAACTGAGTTCGGTCGAGAACGACAGTATGCGTACCCGTTTGCATACTGGCGAACAAGACCAGGTCCGGGAACTTAGGCATACGTACCCGTTTGCGCGTAATACTTTTATATAATAAGGAATGTAATATTTGCAAACCGTGGATATAATGTTCATGAATTGATTCGAGTGAATATAAACAATTGAATAACTCTATAACTAGTTTCATTTGAGTCATTTGAACTAGTTGTGATTAAGATGAACAAGGTTGATATGAAAGTGTTCATATGGCTAACTTCGGTTAACTATTGTTGAGCCAACTAAGTGTACACGTTTAGGTACGTTTACCCATATCTAAATGAGGGTACGTTTCATTTGTGTGTAACATGCTAAGACAATCTAACGGTTGAAAGATATTAGCTTGAATCTAATCAGGTTTTCATCTAACAGTGAATATTGAATGCTTTGTTACCAAGGTAACATTGATTGTAAACGCTGGTTTGAATACTATATAAGGGAGAATTCTAGCAACTGGGAAACCTAATCCCCACACCTCCTGTGTGATACTAGTTGCGACTAGAGTCGATTCTCCTTTAACCTAGGTTTTTATAAAACCATTATAGGTTAACGACTTAAAGACTTCATTGGGATTCTGAAGCCAGACCCATCTATTTTCTATGTAATTGTGTGTCCTGATCTATGAACTACTATGTAATACATGAAAACTCCTATGTATATATATAAATTTTTACCACGGGAGTGCATGTATAAGTGTTAATTTTATAGGTTGAAGTTAACGTATAACTTGAACCTCATGTTCGTCAAATCTTAAGAATAATTCAAAGCATCGTTTCAGTAAGAAAAATAAAAAGTTTTAAGATATCATTTGAAATTTCAAAACAATTTATATAAATTTTACTCTATAAAACCATAGTTGTAATGGTTCATTTGCTGATATTATCGTCAATATATGGGTCTTCAACGATTGTCAACCGAATGTTTCTGGTCCTTTCACTTCCCAAATAAAGATAAGAGTATAATAATTAAAACAAGTTTGATCCACATGGAGACATGAGTTGTTAATTATATTCAGAAACTTAGGTAACCTAGGGAGTTTTATTGTTGTTCAAATGTAAATTAAATTAAAAACTGAAGTTGGATGTGTTTTAAGAAAAAATCAAAGGAAGAAATTAGTTAAGAAATTTTCATCCATCACTACATATGTTATTCAATCAAGTATTAATATCATTACTCACTCTCTCATGCTATCAATGATCTTAAAGCATCCTCATCGGTGTCAACACTTTTTTACATCTCCACGAGTTAACAAATATTATAATCGCTGGTACATGATTTTTTTCCACGAAACAACCTAATGTTTGTCGCTAAGAGATTCAACTCGAGAAAAACCTCAAAATTTGTGAGACGAGTTATCCAGAGGAAATACGTCGCACACTATCTTGATGTATTCAACCTAGGTTAAGTCTTACATGTGACCTCCTTCATGATTCATGCCACTAGTGATCACAAATTGTTACTAGTTGATAGGTTTCCTGGTAAAATCACCTAATAATTTATAACTAATTATATAAAATTTACTAAGAATATTTAATTAACAACTTAATTAAATATACAAAACAACCAATCATATTATACGAACACAATTAAACAATTGTTAGTCGAAGTCAAACTTGAAAAATAAACAAGAGAGTGAATAATAAAATAAGCGCATTGATCGAGTAACATGATCCTGACTTTAATCACTGGAAATTTTAGTTGCTCATGTATTTATTAAATCCATGAAAAAATATTGAAGGAGAATAGCAAAGCAAACCTTAGCGGCTTCGATAAGTTCTTCACATTCTCCAAACCCTAGTTTTTTATTTTAATTATTTTCTTCAATGTTTTGAGTGTGATAAAACGTCCCTGAATAAGTTGTGGAGTCCCTTTATATGATCCAGCAATCCTAGAATTTGGAATCTTATTGTGACAAAGTTTCCTCACTATAGAAATCAATTTCATGTCCAATTTTCAAAACCCACAACAGTTTTTGAAATCCATGTAGTGAGAAAAAATTTGTTCATCTTCATTTTTTTGAAACTGGAAAGCGGTTTCCAAAAAAACTAATAGGTAATTTTCGAAATAAAGGCAGAAAGTATCAAAATCGGTCTATCTTCAATTTCTGAAACTCCACCTCTAGTTTTTGAAATATCGGCAATAAGAGAAATATACTTCATTATTCAGTTTTCTAAATCTGAAAGCAGATTTTGAAAAAATAGGCAGCAAGGTGTGTTAGAACATTGCTTCGTTGAACCCATCAAGCGTTGGTATGTCAAGTTTGGTTGTCGTATTTTAGTTTCAAAATTCAAGGTTGCATGATTAGGTTAGTAGAGTCAACTTCGTTAGGTTAGACTAGGAAGTCTAGAAATATTGGGACAAACTAGTGTTACTCTAAAGAACCTGAAGATGTATTGGCATCAACGAACACATCATCCTTCTGTTCGAGTTTAGTAATACAAGACTTGACTTGTTTTCATTTTTATCTGCATTGCTTTCAACGTTTATATTGAAAACATAACATGTGAATCTATAGTATTAGAGACTTGATCAATTTATTATGATCAAAGTGTCAATGAAAGTTGTATTACAACTTTGGTATATTGAATTATGAAGTATAACGTCTATCTTTTGAACTTCGTAATTGCGACATAAATCTTTGTAACTTGTTACTAGATTGTTATTGAAATTTAGGTTGATTCTATGCCTAAAAAACTATGTTTAACAACATGAGTTTAAGGAAGCGAAACTTGCTTCGTAGTTGAAAGGAAACAAAGGGATTTTGTGGTCCGATTTCTATTGAGGATCTTTAGCAGAACTGATCCCTACTGGGGATCTATAGAAGGGCTTATCCCTGCCTTGGGGATCTATAACAGGCCCAATCCCTATTGGGGGATGTCTTGTAGTACCAGTCCCTAATAGCAAAACATATTTTCGGTTTCATATACACTTTAGTGTTTGTGTGAAAATTGGAATATGATTTACTATTTAGGAAAGTTAAAGATGTTGACATAACGGGTATTTGAATATATGCTAAAATCTTATTTATTTTTTGTTCAAATATATTCCTTGATAATCAACGCGAGATCCAAAACCGAAATATTTGAGAATCTTTGCTTGGAAACTATAATCGTATAGAAGTACCGTTGCTGGGAAACTATAATCGTAATGTTATTTTAGTTTTCGACTTTTGATTTGATTGAGTAACGGTAGTTGAACCTTGATAATCACTAGTTTGTTTATTGACTTCATACAATATTACTTTACAGTGTTATGGTTGAGTTCTTAAGTGGGTTATCTCTCATTCTATTCTTAGTCAAGAATTGATGGATTTCTGTAAATAGACGGAGTTGGATTGAACTATTCTAAACCATTTGTCTTCTTATAATAAGCAACTAGTAATATCGCACGTGCGATGCGCCTGCAGTGCAAAACTAATGCTTTTATAATTCGGAGCTGCCGAAAGAAAAAAGAGAATTGCAAAAAATGGTACGTAATACGACATAAGACTACCACATACACATTTTAGATTATTGTTGGTTAGCATCAAATCAATTGATATTTATAAAAGTAATTATTGAAGATATTTATGTTCGACAATCAAAATACTAAACAGACTATACCATTTAATTTTAAGAACCTTGAGCATTCTTCTCACAACATTCTTCGGATGTGCTTTTCTAACGGCTCCTAAAGGTCCGCATTATTGCGATATGGCAAAGATCAAGACTAAACCGCAAAGTTACTGGATGATAAAGAAAGGATCAAAAGAACACAACAAGATTTGCAAATAAATGAAAAAGTTGATTGCATGACAGTATCCTACATTTGTTGACAGTAGGTTGATGATGTCTATATTCAATCTGCACATAAAAAGTAAAGTCGTAAATCGTGAACAGGAAACAAAGGTTGAGGAGGTAAAAGAGGAAACTCACCCATCCCCGAGGCAATCTTAGTGGATAAAATCAAACTACTCAATCTAAACAAAAAAAAATCAAAATCAGACATGAGGCAGAAGTAGGAGAATCATCCTCTGCGCATCCAATATGCCCTCAATTGTGAATATACCCTGTCAAAAACGCTCAAAAATTCATATCCTCAAATTCAACAAACACAAAATAAAAAGGCAAACAAATACACTTTATCATCTGTTTTTCCATTCTGAAACTAATCAACAACCTTCCAAAGTTGTCATGGAAATAAAATACGATGCCACACTTTTATGACCATTCACCATCAACGGATCCTAATTGGACGTGCATTCCTGACAAACGCACAAAGAAATATTGGACTATTAACCTCAAACTTCAAATATGTGTGTGTTAACCTAAGCCTCTATCTACAATGTTGTGTTTCTAAAATTAAAAATCGCAAGTTGACATTACCAAATTCAATAGGAATGTCTTGTAAGTTTAACCCTCACCTGAACCCCTTGAGCCTTTGTATATTCCATTACAAATTACCATGAAGCACGACTGAAAATTTGACAATTAGATTTTATATGAACCCGTGACTTCTTTAAGAACTAAATCAAAACTAAACGTTATTTTCTATTAGGCATTTCAACAAACAGTCAGCAGAAGTATGGTAAAATATTGATCATTTAACCCCAAACTGAAATTAAGGATCTGATTTTCTAAGTTTCAACTGAAATTGAAGTCATACCCGCAATCAGCGCTTCAACTCATATATATCCAAAACCAAACAAAAATTACCATAACCATTACACATCTGAAACTCGTACTTGAGATTTACACTGAATGATATAATCGAAATGATTAAAGGGATCAGATAATTTAATAAGTACAAAGAATCGAGATACCTGTAGCCTTTAATCCAATTCCTGCATAATTCGATTTGAAAGATTTCTCTTTCAAACCAAACATCAACACAACATTAGAAAGGAAAATAAGTTAATTAATTGGATTATAATTTCCCCTTTTGATGCTAGGATGGTGTCTCTTTCGATTCCCCTCATTGAATTGAACATAGTAAGATCGGGATGGGAAAGATAAAGAAAATGAGAGACCAAAAAACACTGTATACAAATTTACCCCTCAGCAGATTATACAAAATTACCCCTCAGCAGATTGAAATCTACGAAGAAACCAGCAAAAGAAGAAAAAACACGGAAGGACTACTTAGTCTTTTCCTGTCGGTCCGTTGAAAGTCAGGCTTTTCTTTATTATAGTAAGATAAGATAACACTATATTTTCTATACTTTGATCAATAATTTTTCTTAAAGTTTTAATTAATTTGTCTTTTGATGTATAAGTGAAGCTTCTCAATTATTGAAGGTTTCAATATATCTTTGCTTCTACTTCATATGATGGAATTTCAAGCTTCCTAGACTCGGTATGAAGATTGGTCAATGGGTTTTGGTTAGAAGTATGGCTTTAAATTCAGACTTTCTAACCCCAAAACAACAAGTACCTGTAAGCTTAAAAAATATAACGAGGAGCCAATGCAAGTAGAAGGATCTAATTGTGTGTGGAAATGGAAAGAAAAGCTTTCTATTTTGTGGGTTGTTAGTGGTTTTATCTTGTTTTTGTATAGCTTAAGCAATAATTGGGATTGGTCCAAGAAAACGTTTGCACTTGCTAACCCGCAACGACTTTATAGGTAGGAGACGTCGCTTTTTGTATCAGAGATATCAAAATTTTGGAATGACTAAGTTCAAATCTTGAACCAGTCTTTTTCATTCATGAAATTAAAACAGGAATTAACTCATAAATATTTTCTTATCATGTGTGTTTGCTTGATTGTATACTTCTCTTGGTGCCTATAGTATGATCCATTGATTGTGATCCTTCTCTTGATTGTGGTGCTTATACTATAAGGTCACTCGAACTAGATCAAGGATCAACAAAGTTCATATCTTAGATATGAAGATAGGCTTGTGATCATTCCTCGGTTCTGTGTGATTGATCATATGGGAATCAAGTTATTTGTGCAGGTACATTTAAGAACGAAGATTCGAAGACAAGAAATTTCTCGATTGGTTTCGGATCTTTGTGATATACTTCGTGCACACTTATTTGGTTGGGATCCAACGAGTTTGATTATCTTTGATATCCATAACTTGTTGTGTAGATCGACGATCTATCATTTGTTGGTATTCTTCATGATCCGAATCTGATAGATTGAGATAAGATCTGATAATCATGATAGTCTAGGTTTTAGTTGGTCTGAACCGATACAAAGAAGTTTATTAGTTAATTTGAAAAAGATCCTTTGTATAACTCAAACAATATCTCTGATTTAGTTCTTGAGATTGTTATAATGGTTACCAAACATAAATTAGTCCTTTACTGCTTCAGAATACGATCCAAAGGAGTTGAGTGCAAGAAGTCTACACAGTGGGTGATGTAACTTAAGATAGTGGACTCTATCTTAGGATTCACATACGTTGACTAGATTGTTAGTAAGCGCAGGATACTGAAGGAACTAGGTAACTTGTGAAAGGACGAGGGTACCCAAATATACCTCAATCTAAAACCTTTCCACATATAAGTCCTATCTCCGAAAGTGATTGTCTATGGCCTGAGTCAAGACAATACAACTAATCGGTTCAGACTTCGTGCGATCGTCTATGAATACGAGATCGAGACAATACGACAACAAGATAACTTAACTTGTGTGATTGACTATGGATGCAAGATCGAGACAATACAACAACGAAGTTTGTTTACTTGATAAAAAGTTCGGACTTAACCAAACACAATACGATTTCTATCAAGTAAATAGGAATTAACGTTTGTGAATTTTACTCTAATCTCCCCTCCTCTAAAACACTAAGTCATATGAGGCCTCACATTGCACTGTGAGAGTGACATCCCTCTCAAATTAAATTAGATAAAACCTTTCAACTACGGTAATTCTGGAGAAGACAAGTGGCGGGATTCTATTGATTGGATCAATAAAAATTAAATAACACTGAGTTTACACCCTGTTTTTAACGGCCTGTTAGTAACACCGTTACGAACGGTTAGCACAGACGCAGCACAGACGTGGGTGTACAAATATTTATGTGTGGATTTACACACAACTATTAACTTACACTTGGTTTACACAAAATACTTAACTGAACGTTATTCACAGCAGTGAAGTGTACATTACATTCGTGAAGAACCTAACCAGATTTAGTACGGTTTATCGGATTCTGAAATTCTGAACATATTAGGGCTTTCCTCCTGCCGTGATTTTCTTCTTCTTCTTCTACAACACATCCATGATTCTTCCTCATGAGATACCAGTCTTTCGTAAAAGACAGATCAATCATATTATGATAATTAAGACAGTCAAATTTCAGTCAAATTTAATACCCATAACTAGAAGTGACGGAATCACTTATTTGTACCAATTAACACAATAAATTTAAATATTAAGTACGAACGGAATTAATCATCAATCAAAATCAAAATAGGGATCTTCATAAAATCGGGTAAAGAAGACAAATTCGCAAGTCGGGTTAAACCATAACCGATCCATTGGCCTAGAATTTTGGTATAGTAGAACTGTATAGTGCCTGAGCCGCTTACTGACTCGAGTGTTAAATGAATCACACCACCCAAATGTCTTCTCAAATCTACAGAAAAGAATTGTCTCTCTCATTTCCTTGAATTGATTCACGTGTAAAAAAATAATATCATGAGATGGGTGGAGACAATTCATAGATATAATCCAAGAGAATAAATATAAGTAAAAAACGACCTTTGATTAATACTATATCAGTAAGCAGAGTGTAAGACCAAAAGCAATATAAAACCGTATATGATTCAGTAGAGAATCAACTAAGCTAGAGTAAGTTTTTTTCCTTTTCTCCAAACTGCAAATGTTGATGGAATGCCGTTTCGAAATAGGAGAAGTTAAGGTTCATCACGAAATTTGGTGTTATTTTCAAATTGAGACTCTAGAGAGATTATTTTCTTGCACGGAGAGACGAGACTGATGGTTGCTGGTGAATGGTATGAATACGATGGAACGAAGGTAACAATAATAAGAGCAAGTCTTATGGTGGAATCAAAACTATTCCAATCGTGGAAAAATCATGGAATGTCAAGTCTAGTGGCTTTCAAGTTGGGGTCTTCCACAAAAAATCCAAGTAAGGTTCCACGGTTTCGTGGAATCCATCCGAACGCCAATAAGAATGGCGTTAAACGCAATTAAGAATTGCGTTTTTTTTTATCCGTAGATTTAAAATGAGTTGAAATCTAACGGCTGGAAAAAAACTTCATTCTTAATTACGTTTTTTTAGCTCCATTCTTAATTGCATTTTTTTAGTTCTATTAAGAATAGCGTTTCTACCATTCCATCATTACACTTGCGCTTCCATCCACAGTTCCAAATACTGAGATGGCGTGGAAGATGGAAGATATATAGATTCCACCATAAGACTTGCTCTAATGAAGTGGAAATTAGGTTGTTTTTCTTTTGGCATTCCTGTAATTAGCACCTGTTAAACATGCATGTGGAAGTAGTGACACCTGCCATGATTAAGTAGCACCTGTTAAAGGTGCATGCAGACAAAATGTAAATGTAATTTGTGTTCGTTTTTCTTTTTTCCGAAGAAAATGTATTTGTGTTGGTTTCACTTTCAAATTGTACTGTGTCACTTCACCTAGATCCTCATGCAGACGCCACTTGCACGTAAGTGATATGATAGATAAAATAAATAATTCCTCACTACTGATTTTAAACTTCTTCTTTTAGATAAAACATGCACGTCAAATCACAAATCCTGAACATGTATCGGGGACAGAGTGAGAAATTCTGAACATGTATCGGGACAGAGCGAGGCAAGACGAGACTAGGCGAAATCGAGCCACAACAAACCAAAAAATGCATCGTAACGGGACGGGGCGGGGCGAAACCACGCGACGCCATATAAATGCATGACGGGGAGATGCGAATCTACATCACACCAAACCAAAAATGGTTGGAGTTTAACAAGGCACATTAAATAAAAAATGCACCGTAACGGGGCGAGCCGTAGCTAAGCCACGTTAAATCACAAATACTAAGAATGTATCAGGACAGGGCGAGGCAAGACGAGGCGAGGCGAAGCCGAGCCACACCAAACCAAAAATGCATCGCAACGGGGCGTCGCGGAGATGCAAATCTACATCATACCAAACCAAAAATATGGTTAGAGTTTAAAAAGGCACATTAAATAAAAAATGCACCGAGATGGAGCGATACGTAGCTAAGCCACGTCAAATCAAAAATCCTAAGAATGTATCAGGATAGGACGAGGCAAGACGAGGCGAGGCGAGGCGAAGCCAAGCCATACCAAATCAAAAATGCATTGCAACGGGGCGGGCGGGGCAAAGCCCCGCGACGCAATATAAATGCACGACGGGGAGAGGAGAATCTACATCACACCAAACCAAAAATATGGATGATTTTATGGGCCCGCCCGGTGCGTAGCACGGGCACAAAATCTAGTTATAATAAAACAATTATAATTGCGGAAATAGAAAAATAAAAGACACAACAAGATTTTGTTAACGAGGAAACTTCAAATGCAGAAAAACCCCGGGACGTTGTCCATAATTGAATACTCTTAGGATTAAACCGCTATACAAAATCTAAATCAACTTCGTATAGTTGAGACCAAGCAACTAAACCTATAGTTCACCTAGTTCTGTCTGTATCCATGCGCCTCCAACTTGTAATAAGTCACGCACTTGGAACAATTCCTTTGGCTCGTACTCTAAACACTAAAGGAACAACAAATCTGTTCGGTAACAACTCTTTTCAACTAAGTGACATGAGTTTGACAAAAGTCTCTTCCGTTTATCCCAATAAACTCCTTTGTCAGGTCCTTAGATCTATCCAATAACAATTACCAAAGTATTTGTCAATATTTTGCAATCAATATTTTTAATCACAAAGAAACGTATTGATGCTGATCTACTCAACTAATCAATCAAATCTATCACAAAGATAAACCGATTTTTAATCAGAAAGAAACGTATTGTGCACACCAAATATTATCAACCCAAATCAGAAGTATTCTTCTTCTTCAAATATTCTTAGATCTTCAATAAACACCTGCACACAATCAACTCGAATCTCTTATGATCAATCACACACGGAACAGAGTCTGTTAACAATGGATTATCACAAGACGTCTTTAGAACTACAAACAGTCTAAAGATCCCCGTCGAAACTTCGATCTAGTTTGAGTGAATCTTATATCAGAAGAGAAGATTCTCAAGCATAAACAAACTACGTACAATCAAAGTTCAACAACCGTTAGTCAATCAAATCAATCGAAAACTAATAATAAACTGCAATTATCCAGTTTCCCACCAACGGTACTAATAGAGCTACTCAATCCCAAATAAGTCTTTAAACTGAGCGGTCGTAAGAGATTTTGCCTAATTAGGTTACTTTCCTCTCCGAATAGGCGGCTCCTCCACCGGTAACAACACAACTAGGTAGTTTTGGTGGCTCTGAGGATTAGTTTGCTTGAAATACAAACTTCAATATTTATAGACCAAAGAAGTTTGGACACCAAGGAATTTCCAAAACCGAATATTCTCAAAGATATGCAATAAACACAAAATCGGTTTTCATAATTCCTGGAAATGCTCTGTCCAATTAATGACCGAAATCTCAGTAGAAAATCCCTAACTAGTAAATTCACATTACTAATTTTTATTTTCTAAAGATATGCATTTTAGTTGCTGGAAATTAAAAGCATATAAAATTAAAAACCTTAATTAAAAGATTCTCAATTTATTTCGATCCAGGATTCTCCTTTAGCTATTAAGGAATATCTTTGAACAATAAATGATAAGAGTTACTGTACATGTTCAAAGTATGTCGACATCTTTACTTTGTAAATCCTTTTTCATATTTATAATCTTGGAACCGATTTGCCACACTTCCGAACAACTTTAGAATTGGTTCATCTGACTTCCAAGAACTATGTGATTGATTATCCTATCACACAAATCATGGGTTTCACGGTTCTACCAAAACAAGTTTCGGTTCTACCTCCATGTGGGTACTAGAATTAGTCACGCTAGTTATCAAAACTTGGTTGACTAGGTACTAGGATCGGTTTCCACATATATATGGTATTTAACTTGTATTTGTTGCACATGTTCATAGGATCGGTTCTTGCACATGTTCATAGGATCGGTTCCCAATAACTAAAAACTTGTTGCACCTCTTACAAGGATCGATTCCCCTTTTGTGATCGGTTGCACCTCTTACTAGGATCGGTCCCTCAATGTCTAGAGTTGGTCATACCAATTACAACAAATCGATCATACCATCTTAGGTGATTACTTAAGATCGGTTTCACTAATAAAAGTCATACCAATACATAAGTCAGGCCTTGTGAATAGTTTTACCAATAACATGAACAAGTCATGACCGGTTATATTAAACACACATATTGGTAATCCAAAGATTTGCAATGAATAACAATACCAATAAGCCTAGCAATTTCCCTTTCGATTCATAAAACAAGTTTATGAATTGTACTTCCTTTAAACGAATGTAAAACATTGTTTCCTAGGAAGAAATTTTCACCCATACCCATACATCATCACAATATCATTCATACGATTATGTCGATGTCTTATATACTAAGTTCAAAAGATAAGCGTTATACTTCGTATTGTATTCCTTAATACTATGTCTAACTAGAGTATAATTATTCACAGCTTCGCATTTATGTTTTCAATATGCACGAATTGCAAGATACTTTAGGGAATGTAATAGTTCAAGTCAAATATTTCTAACCTCAAGTGGAAGGATGATGTCGTTGTTGTAGCTCATTACTTCTTCACATTCTTCAAGTCTTCACATAATACTTGTAATGTCTCATATCCTAATACTTTCAAGCTAACCTATACGAAGTTGATTCTAATAAATAATCAAGCGATTCACTAAAATATGACAACCAAACTTGACATACCAACGCTTGGTTGGTTCAACCGAGCTATGCTCTAACAATCTCCCCCTTTGTCAATTTTAGTGACAAAACTCTTACATCATATGGATAAACAAATTACAAGAATTCATTACACATACGCTTGATTCCCAAATTCAACAGCACAATAACCTGTATACATTCAATTCATAAATGCAGTTGTTAACATTACAATAACAAAGCTAATACTCCCCCTAAAGGTAAGATAGGTAGATTTTCAATCCGCACGTCTTTGTTATTCCATGATCATACGATATGTTACTCCCTGTTAGTCTATGCTTTACTATTTTCGTTAGATATAACTTTGAAGCACCATTGTCCTTTCCTTAGTGATACCAAATCAATGCAAATCAATATCACTTGTTTACTCCATATATTTCTCCCCATTTTTGTCACAAAATGACAAAGGTACGAGCAAATAAAGGACAAAGCGAAAGGACGAGACTTGCAAAACCAATAAGAGTTAAGCACGAGGGTTCCACACACCATTTTTGATAACCAATATCAAAACCGAAACTTTAAAGTAATTTTGTTTTGATATGTTACCAAGGAAATAATTTCCCGAAGCAATTTTCCATAATAGTTTGATATCGAAAATACTATGGTGTACTTGGTTCCCTTTTCTGTTAGAGCACTTCTCGGCCGAACTCTCAAGCGTTGCTATCTCAAGCTTGTTTGTCAAGTTTAGGTGATCAAAACTATAAGTCTTGCTATTCTACTTATAACTATGTCTCGGATTAGAATAGAATGTGTAGTCGAGCTTTAGACTTCACGGCGTTCATCGATTGAAGACGAAGATCTACTGAGGAGATCTTGGAGGAACTTCATCAAGAAAAGGTATGTGGATACTAAAACTTATCTATCACCCAGAAGTTTATTCTATTATATCTCCTATTGAGACTAAGTCGTATAGCTATATAAACTTTTACATTATACACATTTGATATTTCGAGCTGATTTCAACTCGCTTATATCTTTCTCGAAATGTGTGTTGGAAAGCTTTTTGCTTTAGCTACGGTCATCATTATCATGTGAAAATCGCCTTGAAACATCTTACATGATTTGTGTGTGACAATCATGTAGACTCGGAATGTTTCGTATTTACCATTCGATCACTTGAAAATTCCCTATAAGCTAATAGTTTGTGTAAGACATCTATTGTCATCTTCTAAGGATGTTTCAATGATTGAAATGGGAGTTTAGAACAATTAACCATTTTCTGGATATAACACAGTATGCATACCAGTATGCAAACTGTTGTAGTATGATTCAGGTCTGGAAACCAAGTTTGCATACCAGTATGCGAACGATTTTAACTGTTAAAGTCCAGGAACCAAGTATGCATACCAGTATGCGAACGTTTCTACCTGAGTTAGGTCCGGAATGACCGTACGGTACCGGTTTGCGAACTGTCGGACAAGACCAAAGTCTGGAACTTAAGTTACCCGTTTGCAAACTGAGTTGGTTTAAGTTCTAAAATTGGATTAAGTATAATTCCATACTCATGAACAAATACATTTATAAATTAAGGAATGCAATCTTTGCAAACCGTGGTTAAATGTTCATGAATTGATTCTCATGAATCAAATCCGATTTTGTTTCAATTGTGTCTTGTATACTTCAATGAGAATATAAACAATTGAACAACTCTATGAGTAACACAATTAGATTCATTTAATTATGATTTGATCTAGAAGTGTTAGACGAATGTCGTTAACACAAAAGTGTTCATATGGCTAACTTCGGTTAATTGTTATTGAGCCAACTAAATATACACGTTTAGGTACGGTTACCCATATCTAAATGAAGGTATATTTCATTTGTGTGTAACAAGATAAGACCATCTAACAGCGGAGAGATATTGCTTTGGTTTTAAGCAAACTTAGGTTGAATCTTAAATCAGGTTTTCATCTAACGGTGAATATTGATTTCTTTGTTTCTAAGCTATCAAACCCTGATTTGAAGACTATATAAGGGAGAACTCTAGCAACTGGAAAACCTAATCCCCACACCTTCTGTGTGATACTAGTTGCGACTAGAATCGATTCTCCTTTAACCTAGGTTTTTCCTAAAAGCATTATAGGTTAACGACTTAAAGACTTCATTTGGATTCTGAAGCCAGACCCAACTATTTTCTTTGTAGTTGTGTGTTCGGATCTTACTTGTTCTACCGTATTGAGTACTATCTTCTCTAAGATTGGCTCGAGATTTATCTCCGGTAGGAAAGATATAAAAAGTAATCACAAAGCTCCTCGTCTCATTCTTTGTGATTCCAGAATAACATGTTCTAATACCATATAGTTAAGTTATTGTGAGGTGATTGATATTTATAGGCTGTTCTTCGGGAATATAAGACCGGATTATCAATTGGTTCCTGTTCACCTTGATTTATCAAAAGACGAAATAAAAACTTTGTAGGTATTTTTCTGGGAGACAAATTTATCTATCATAATAGACTTTTCTGTGGGAGACAGATTTGTTTATAAAGTCTTCGACTTTGGGTTGTAGCAACTTTTAGTTGTGGGTTAGATCAACTAAGGGAATCAAGTGCGTAGAGTCTTGCTGGGATTCGGAGGCGTAAGGAACGCGAATGTACCTTAATTAGTGTGAGACTTGGTTAGGGCTCAACTATATTCCAGTCCGAAGTTAAATTGTAGTATGATAATCTCTGTAGTGGCTTAATACAGTGTGGTGTTCAAATCTGGACTAGGTCCCGGGATTTTTCTGCATTTGCGGTTTCCTCGTTAACAAAACTTCCGGTGTCTGTGTTATTTCTTTTCTGTATTATATTTGTTTATATAATTGAAATATCACAGGTTGTGCATAGTTCAATCAATTGGTAAATCCAACCTTCGATTGTTGATTGAAATTGATTGACACTTGAACATTGGTCTTTGGTACCGTTCAAGTTGTTTATCATAATAATCAGGATCGCGGATTCCTATATGTTTGATTTTCTGATTACATTGAGAAACATAGATATAACTCTTGGATATATTTGCTTGATTGAGTCTGACTGTCTAGTTGATTCTCTTGGAATTATATTGGAGTTAGTCCATGAAAATTGTCGAACGAAATATTGGGTGTGGTTGTTAGAACCCCACTTTTTCAATTAGTATCAGGTAAGGAAAACATGCTAAGACCTCATAAGTCTGTGTTTGTAGCAATCTGACTCTATGGACAGAAGTGTTATCTCTATAAATGTACCTCCAGTCTTCGATGGCTCGAATCACTTATGGATGTGTGCCTTTATTCAAGCACGTGATTTTCAACCATGGGTTTATGTTGTTAATGACTATAATCCTCCAACGGTTACAGTTGACGATGTAACTGTTGCAAAGAATATTGGTAGGTATGAGCCTGACGAGATTCTCGCTGCAAAGCAAAATTCTGACAGCTTAAATGCTATCATACATGCCATTACCCCAGATCTTCAGCACCATGTGACTATTTGCACTCGGTCTAAATATGCTTGGGATATCTTATAAACCGTATTTGAATGGAATACCTCTAAAAAGGAAGATAGGCTTTAAAAACTAAACTCCGATTGGAAAAACCTTTGTATGGATGATGAAGATTCATTTGATGAGTTTAATCACAAAGTGTCTGAATTTTAATGCATCTTTTGCATTAGGTAAGTGTTGATGGTGGTTTTTAGCTTAGGGTTAAAATCGTAAAACCTTGCATCTGATGTAACGTCACTCTGTAAGGAAACAAAGCCGTGAGTTCTAACCTCTCCACTGGCATATTTATTGAGCCGTTCAATATATCTACGTGAAATTTATCCAGACTGGCGAATGTAGCAACCATCCCAGATCTTCTGTAAATTTCGGCGCCTTGCCTATATTCACTTGATATAAGTTCCTTTAAATGCCTTCTATGCTATGTTCCCCGGCTGAACCCTTAATATTAATATGGCATGACGATTTGTATTCACTGACAACAAAGGAGCACAAATTTCCAAATATCAAGGATAAGGTATTTGCATAAGGTATTCAATCAGAAAAGCATGCTGCTCTCTGGCAATGAACTTAAAAGAAATCTGTGTCAACACATATAATTCAATCAATTTCCCTGACCAACTTGCAAAGTTAGGGTTTTACGCCTCGCGCAATATACCATACCTTGCTTGACGAAAGTAAGCCTAAGCAAACTAGGAAATTAATCCTCCATGGATTAGTAGGTGCAAAACCCTGCCCAGAATCAGAAAAACAGGGAGCCGCAACAGCAAAGGGAGGCGTGGCCATGCCTTAGGCCAGCTGGCGCCACTTGCCATTGGCCACGCCCCATCCTAAACCGGCCCTATTTTCCTCGACCAATCAGGTCGCTTTAAGCTCGCCACGTGCACATAAGTTGTGACTGGGCCCATACTTGTCGGCGCCACTTCCCATCGACCAATCGGGTCGCTCTAAAGCCGCCACACTCTCGCCGGAAGCGTAGCCGCGCCTTATGTTTGGCTGGCCCCCTTTTCTTGGCCAATCAAGTCGCTCTAAACTTTCCACCATCCATTAAAGGCCAAACGCACCCTGCCGCGCCACCATACTAACTGGAAAGCCAAACTCGCCCTGCCAAAACGACATATTGATCGGCATGCCAACATGCCACTCTGCCGCGGTAACATGCCAGCATTCCACTCTGCCTCGGTAACATGCCAACTTGCTACTTCATGGAAAACTGCCATAAATAGCGCCGTATGTGCTAACCTACCTCCTGTTCGAGGCCAACTCCATGAAAAGCTTAAATTGGGGTTTTCTAGTCCGAAACACGACTCTGCATTAACCAAAACCCTAATTTTCAATCGTGACACAAACTATGCCACTTCATCCCCGCAACGTGCCACGAGCCGTGTGGGACCCAGGAAGCCCTAGGGTTGGCACCATATCATGGCCACCCACGACAATCCCTACTCATGTGGCCGTTTTCCACACTATGGCCTTGCCATAACTCCTTTGACATAGCTATGGAGCCATTTGCACAAAAGTGTCGCCATGTCGCGGACGTGTGACACACGCACTAATTAGGGTTTCGACATGCCAAACCCTAACTTGGGAAAAGTTGCTACGCCAACCAAAGCCAAATAACGTTTCTCAGAACTTTGGGATTAATGCGGAAACAGGGCCAACGTTGCCACGCCACATGTGGGTCCAACACCACGTCGCCAAACCCTGGCATTGTCCATGCCGCCAAAATCTAACCTTGGCCACGGCGCCAAACCCTAGCCTTGTCCACGGCGCCAAACCCTAGCCTTGGCCATGACGCCAAGCCTTAACTTTGGCCAAGGAGCCAATTATGAGCTTTGGCCATGCCACAACGCCACTAGTATGCCGCTATGCCACGGCTACTGGCATGCCGCTATGCCACGGCTACTGGCATGCCGCTATGCCACGACTACGCTACTGGCATGATGCTATTGCACGACTACGCTACTAGCATGCCGCTATGCCATGACTATGCTACTGGCATGCCACTAGCATGTCGTTATGCCATGGCTCCACCAGGCGCCACTATACCAATGGCGCCACTCCGCTGTACAACAAGATGCATACATAATCAATGGCCATCCCTCCTTCATGATATGCGATCTCAGCAATCGAAGTTCGCCACCGAACTGACAAACCTGTGGCAAATTTTAGGCGACCAGCCAAAACAATCCTAATAGCATTACATGCTATTTTCCTACGGTAAGTCCCTTGACTTTGACTTGCCACACGTAGCAAAGTGCTACATGTTTTCCACGAAAATACTCGAGACATCAAACATATCACAAACTGGGGGATGCTCATCAGGGTATTGGTCTGGCGGTTTACAGCGTGCGGCATGCAATGCGCCCGTTACAAGAAAGTGTCATGAAGTGGGACAATTAGTGGTGGTCAAAAGTAACGGTGTAAACAATTCATTTTCTTCATCATGGAAGCATAATGTCTGACGGTTACACGAATTCACTTTCTTCACCATGGAAGCATAACGTCTGAAGGTTACACGTTACTCTCTTCTTCCACCACTCAATCGTTTCACTTCTTATGAGGCCAGGGTACGTTTCAATATGACTTGTATAAATAGGCTTCACCTATTTTCACCAAACGACAAGTTTTGGTTGGCAACAACACAATATCTAGAAATCACCTGGTAGCTTTCCATTCTGATAGCCAGTTCTACTTTCAGATACAAGTCATAAACAACCAAACCTTCAGAATCAACTATTCTGGTCTCAACACTCTCTTCGCTTCCCTCCCTAAGACCAACCTTTCTCATTCACTTTGTGACCGAAGCAAGCCTGGAACGGCCATTTCTTGGTTTAGGCCAGGATTGTACAGATTGATCTCTCGAATCAATAGTACTCCCGCGCAGTGCATTGTTTAGGGTTTAGATTCGTTTCTCACCCACACACTCAAAATTACCAAAATCAACAGAAACAGTTTTCATCCACAAACAATTGGTGACCACAGTGGGAGATTAATCTCTCGGTTACTGATAGGTGTCTAAAACACCTAATTTTATATCTAGTATTTATGCTTTCTTTGCTATTGTCTTGGTGAATTGTGTCTCTTATGTTTGATTTTGAGTTTATTAGGTGTAATGGAGTCATTGGGAGCAAAAGAAGGAATAATCATCCATTTGGAGTAAGAAGGGTAATTTGTTCATTTTGCAGGTGGGTGATACCTGGAGCCCAGTCAGGGATAAGGGACAATCAGTGAAGTTTAATAAGAATCACTAAAAGCACCCATGGGTGTTAATAGCTGTCCCAGACTATTAGACCTAACTAGGTCGAATTGGTCTTGTTGTTTCAGACAACACAGCCATTATTCTATTCAAATTCAGACAGATGCAGATGAAGAACTCAGGGAGAAGATGGAAATCAAAATGAGGGTTTATGAGCTTCAACTGAAAACAGAATGGGTTCGGTAGATTGTCTCAGATGGATAGAAGATATGAGCATATTTATGAAGACCTAAGGTTCTAATGTGTTGGAGGATTGATATAATCAGCGCTGGGGTTTGTGTTGGATGTATGACTCTGTGACAGATTTGAACATTCGAAGTGATTAAAGGGGAAGCTGAGCTCGATGTCAATCATAAGAAGATGGGTTTGAAGTATGAAGACGACAGAGTTGAATCTGAGGTTCTGCGGTTGCAGTTTAGAAAAACACAGTAGATTGGTTCAGTTTCAGTGCAATGAGTTGTTTTGAGGGAATGCAATATTGGCTTTGAATAAAATGGGCTGCAGGTGGTAGCAGTTGTGGTTTCGATGTGAGGCAGCGATGTAGAATGATGGACTTGAAAGAGAGCTGGAACAGAAAATGAGTTGAAATTGCTGGTATGCTGAAGTTGTAATCGAGATGGAGTTGCAGCTGAGTTGGTGATGATGTTGTGGATGAATGGCTCGAGTTGCGATGCTTTGGTGATATACAAGGAAAGTGAAGCTCAAATAGATGTAAGTCTAGGTTGAATGGTGCTGATATATAATTGCAGGGAACTAAACAGCCAGCAAGTGAGGGCCTTTGGCACCGGTTTGTGAACTATGGCCTGGATATGGAATGCAATATTGACTGCCAGCGAAGGCCTGAGTAGATGCAGTTCTTGTTGCAGCTGAACTAAAGACTTGTTGCAAGTGTTTATTGAATGAATGCAGGTATTGGTGCTATGTGTTGCAGTGAACTGAGAAGGGGTATGAGTCTATGGTGCAGCTACAGATAGTGCAGAGAAATGGGTTTGTGCTGATACTGTTGAAGTTGAGCTGTTAATGGAAGTCTGATGGTGGTTATGATTGCATATTTAGGATCTCGAGATGAACAAGGAAAATGGGTATTCCATTTACAGTATTGTATTTAAAGTCTGAGATGAATTTAGGGTTCTTGAAGTTATGGTTCGTTCTTGGGTTGAAATTTAGGTGGTACTGAGATGGATGAGAAGATTAATAAAGAGCTGTTGTTTCCTAAATGGGTTTGCTGGATTGAAGTTGCAGCTGTTGCAGGCATGAATCTACAAATGTTGTTGGTCTAGAATGGAACTGGCAGTGATTGAGATGGTTTCTGCCATTGATGGCTGTGACTGAAAGATGATGAAGTGAAGCAGTTGAAGCTTAAATGTGTCAGGAGTTGAAATGAATATGCAAATAACTCAATGGATTGATGATGTTTATGTGAAACTGAGAATGGTGAAGGATGCAATTGTGTTGGGAGATTGCAGGCGAAAGTGATGATTTTCAAGGGCTTATTGAGATTGGAGGTATGGCAGTGAAGATGGTGGTACAACTACAGATGATTACAAGGGAATGGTGGTGCTATATTGCTAGTGCACAAGAGGTGGAATTAGAAGATAACGTTGCTATTGGCGGATACAGTGGAGAACAAGATGATTGCAGTAGGATGAGTACATGAAGTTGCAGCTGCAGTTAAAGATGGTTGTGTGCAGTGAGGCCATGGAAGATTGCGAAGTAGCTGAGTTAGTATGGCAGTGGCTTGAGAAAGTGATGAATTTGAGAGGTTGAAGTCAAAGTTGCAGGTGAATGAAGAGGACAAAGGTGCAGTGACTTGATCAGGATTTCTATGAATGCAGTTATAAAGATGGTGGTCCTGTGGCAACATGAAACAGGAGATGGAGTTGCAGGTCAAGATGGTGATGTGTAATCTGTGGATACAGGATCGAAACTCAAAGGAATGGCAGAAGTCTGAAGCTGACGGAGTTAATGAACTGAATTATGTTAGTGTGGTGTAATTGTAGCTGTTGCTAAAGCAGTGAAGGATATGACTTAGTTTGAAGTGGCAGTTGTAATTGCGGAGAATGAAGTTGGTTCTGTGATGCACAATGGTTGGGAATTGCAGAATAAGCTTGTGCAGCTGGTGAATAATATTACAACGGAAGCTACGGATGGTGCAATTTGCTGTTGAGTGTTGCAGATGCTGAGAAAGATATTGAAGAGCAGGGAAAGCTAAAATGGGGTGATGCAAATGAGAGTGTTGCCATGAGACTGAAGTTGCGATGTTGTTGGTGGTTCTCTGCTGAGAGTATATGTAGTAGTCAGGTGCAGCTGTAATGTGTTAGTGGTGCCATTTTGAGAAGCATTAGCAATACCAGACGATTTTGAAGCTGCAGCTGGAATGAACAAGGGATGTATGAGCTCAAATACTACAAGGGAATGAATGTGCTGCTACCATATATGACAGAGATGGTGTTATGAATTTATTACAGAGAATTTGAGCTGAATGAACGAGTGAAAATGCAGGTATAGATGTATGCTAGGATTGAGCAGGGAAGAAAAAGTAAAATGGCCTGAAACATGGCCTGGAATGAACCAGAATACAAGAAGAATTCTGCAGGAATCAGTTAACACCGAGTTGACTCAGTGAGTTAGCCCGAGCTGACTCAGATGGAGTTGGACCTGGGCTTAGCTAGTGGGCTCAAAGACATTAGCAGCGGGTTAACCTAGAACGAGAAGGGAGAGTATATAAAAGAGTCGAGACATCTCCCTGCCTATCTCTAATCTTTTTCTATACTTTGGTTCTAGGGTTTAGAAATATGATAGGTTTTCTCTTCCTTCTTGTTATGAACTCCTATGCTATGAGTCCCTAGTTTTATTATTGATTTAAGGAATAAGTTGGATTTCCAAATATGAGTTTTTATGCAATTAATTAGTTTTGTCTCCATATTATCGTTTATGATTCACCATTTATATTATTACATGATTTGAATACTTATTTGATCGAGTCGCGAATCGGTTGAGTTTGTTTTCATCTCTATTAGTAGATTAGGATTTGTTATACGCAAAAGTGATAGATTCCTGATTACAAGTAGCATAATTGTGATTATTGCTTGTAGTGATACATCCTAGTAGTCACAAGTGAGTCATAACCTTTGTTAAATCGGATTAGTGCGTTTTCCACGTTCGGTTGCTTTGATTAGCCTGATTTCATAAAATTTAATGCATCTAGGGAATTAAACTTGATTAGTGCTTTTACATGTTAGGTTGTTCACTTAGATAGTTCGTATCTTTTAATGTGTTTGTTGATGATAAGAGGAGATTTACGGGATAGAATTGCGATCAAGGTATCCTAGGGCCTTTGATAAAAGAGAGATTAAATATCAATTCTAGTTATTGTTAAAAAACATGTTTGTGAATGAAGATGAATCCTTAACCAATATCTGCTCTATTTGATGTTTTTGTTTATTTCTTTGTTTTGTTTTTATTTTTTTTAGTATATAAAAATCAGAAAACCCCCCATTGGTATTTCTAGGAAGCCGAAACAATTTGACAACTTTAGTCCTCTCTGTGGGAAAGATCATTTCTTGCCCTTTCTATATTTATATTTTGAGTACTAAGAAAGTGTAATTTATTTTTGACGCATAAGACAGCGATCAGTTGCAAATCCAACTCTCAATTCCATCATCCTACTAGTGAATGCAATGCTTTGAAGCACATCGTCAAAGAAAAGATGGATTCAGGAGAATTGCGTCTGGGGACTGGAAATTCTCCGCCTTACCGCGGATCGACATAAATATGTTCCACAGACAATAAAGAATGACAGGGGACTTCTCGCGGCAAGGAGGGCGTCACATAAAAACTCGGTTTTATTCCCTGAAGATTCAGTTTTGGTGAAAGACCCTGAAGCGAGTAAGTTTTGTCAGACAATGTTTACACGATATATTGTTTGGATTTTCACATTTACAATGGAAGACAGTAACCCAATCATCCTAAGATTTCATATCATCTCATATTTTTTACTTTCTCATGCAACATTCACGGTTTCACGTTTTTCCCGAATGATTTTGCTACTTACATTCGCAATTCGGATTTTGACATGTCGATTGATCAAAGGGCCATTATTCCAAAAATAATCCAAAAAATCTTATAAGAAACAATCATCTATCAATCCAAAAACCAGAAAATCAAACCATAAACTAGGCGTTTCTTTTGCCTTTCAAAAAAAAAACTTAAGAAAAGGAAGTTCAGAAGACAGAAGATATTCAAGGGAAATCATTCAACAACGGTTCGTTCTTCTTGGAGAAAGCATCCTTCGCGCCTTGAAGAGACGCCTGTTTCAGCTTCAACTCCTAAGACAACCTTTCGACTTCTGCTTCCTGTTGGTTGATCACATCCGCAGAGGGACCTTCGATCGCTTCAGCCTGCAACTTTTGGATCTCGGAAAAACGTTCACAGAACCAAGAGATGTTGAACTCAAACTCTACATACACATCTCGGTGAAACTTCCAGCTCGAGATTACATCTTCAGAAACAGTGTGGCCAGTCACGTTGCACATGTCATGAATTCAAGATAAGGCTTCTTCTACACGCTTAACCAACGCAAATCGGCTGGTGATCTTTTTGGTTGTTGCGATATGTCCATACCTTTCCCATATTTTGGTATATAGCTCCGTGTATTTCACTAGCACACTGAACCCTCCAATCAACGCGTGATCCTCAAAAGGCTCCTCGAATGAAGGATCGAAAACGACACCTGCGATTGGATGTGCGACTAGCAAAGATTCTTTGGGAACAATCACGCATGTCGCCACGACAACGTTTTCCGCCATTGGAGACACAACAGCCCCTTCATGACGATCGACCTCCATCTCCAGATTACCAGCGGGTTCGGTTTCCATGATTGGAGACACAGTTATATCTTCATTGTCATGAATCCCCATCTCAGGGTTATTTTCAGAAGCGGCTTCTTCCTGTGATATCACTAATTGAATATTTGCTTCATATAAATAAATAAGTCCAAAAGGAATAACGTGTGAAAACTCACCGACTCATCTGTGGGCCCGCTGGAACTAGAAGAAGACCCGTTGTTTCGCTCTGAAGTGCTTTCCCCCGTCATCACTGGATTCTGAATCCTCTTTCTCACTTTCCTCCTTATTGGCCGAAGGCTTAGTATTACCAGACTTTTCTTCAGAATCCATTTCCTGACCACGTGCTAGCTTGGAAAAGGTGTTTGAACTGTCGAGACCCTGAGTAGAAAGAAGAAAAGATTTTCAGTGGCAACAATCCAGAATGTTCACGCAATTCAGGAAGAGAATCGTACATACTTGCATGTTGGAAGAACTGAAGGTAATCGGGTCTGTCGAAGACGATTGAAAACCGCCTGCACGACTTTTTGACCTTCGCTCCTTTTTCTGGGGACTGTATTCACTTGAGTTAGAAGATTTCCGCTTACACGGAGAAGGAAATATCAACAACCCGTGCTTCTCCAAAACTTTAGAGGAGGGCTTGCCGCGTGGATCTGTCACAACATTCTGCACGAATTGCTGGATGGAAAGGAACTCTCCCCGCCAGAAAGCATTATATCTAGGAGTTTCCACCGATTTTCTCCCTGAAAGCAGAAAAGGAAGGATCTTATGCTCTGCCAGGGCACTACTATCAAAAACAACTGGCAACAGTTTTTCTGGAGGTGTTGATGGACGACAGAATGGACCCCCCTGATAAAAGCCCATATGACGAGCGTCCCTGTCAATATTATATGGGACTGCTTCCAAAAATTCCTTGAAAAAGGATGGTACGTATCCAGGTATGCAGCTTCGCATGAATATGACTTCTCCAACGGTTATATCCACTCCATCAGAATGCAATGTTATGTCCGGGGCGGGAGCAAAAGTGTTTGGATGAACTATGGACGCATGGACCGGAGCCTAGGGACGGAAGTTTATTGCATTCACGTTGTCGAGAAAATCGATGAGTTTTGAGCTAGGTCTTGGACGCTTCTTTGACCAACGAAGTATCCTAGAACCGCCATATGTGTTAGGAAGTGAAGTTATTGGATTAGGAGCTTAGTGCTTAAAATGATCCCACAACCATGCTTGGAGAAAAGATACATGGACATACGAGTCCACCTTCATGTACCCATTAAAATCATACATGTCTGCTGCTAAGCAATCCAGATGGGTGTACAAGGAGCCAAGGAACAAGCTGCCTGTGGGAAGAGCCACACCTTTCGCCAATTTGATAGCAAAGTTGATGAGATTCTGCCTTATTTGTTTCCTGTCAGAGCCATCATCAAAAATATCTCTGGATAACCACAAGGATAAAAACGCAGCGACATGGAGCGTATCGTCCAGCACCAAAGCCGGCTCCGGCTCCTTGGGGAACCATTCAGACACCCACCAAGTATAAAAGCACTTTTCCTCGATGTCCTTCCGAACATATTCTTCCGACTTCCTAACCAGAGTAGCGTGCATTTCCTCTTCCTCCTCGGACAAGACAACATCAAGATTCCCGATTATTGGAATATTTAATAGGACGACTACGCTCTCCAAAGTAATAGTCATCTCGCCCCACCTACATATGGCAGTATGAGTCTCCATACACCATCTAAAGATGAAAGTGATTAGACCTGCAATGTCTTTCCTAATCTGAAGTACCGTAGACACCATGACAACATTCATGATTTGCGCCTTAACCAGATTAGCCTTGACGTGGTCACGAATTATCAAGAATCTCATCCACCCTTCGTAAGAGTGCAATGGGCTTTGACAGATTTTAAAGTCGATAGAAGAAGCTGGATACTCTTTCATCTGGAGACAAAACCGTATCACACGCAATGGTGAAATCGACTGAACCTCTCTTTCATTCTCTGAGCCAGTCAGAAAAGTTGCCACATGACTACGATGCGTCCTTACAGCTGTGCAAGGTTCTGTGAAGAATTAATCATCCGTATTCGGCTTGTCCTTAGAGTTGTTAGCATTTCTCGGCATGACGACAGAACTGTTTTCAGGTGACATCCTAACAAAATTCCCTTATACTGCTTTCACTTTCGAAGTAGCTACAACAAAGCAAAATAAAGGATAATTACTACTTTGAAGAAAAGTATGCATGAAGATTTTATCAAAACTGGACGCAATAATCAAGGAACAACAACGAATTTTTCATGAAGAAGTTTTTCCTTTAACCGCATGTCATGGTACTCACGGCCAAAGAATGGGTACTGATGCTTCCTCGATGGGATATGTGTGCTGCCGCGAAAAACATGCTCTTGGCCAAAACCATTCAATACCACGGGATCCATGCTCTCGTCTAAATCACGCCTTGCTGCGGGAGTTGCACTCATGGACAAAGGAAACCCTAACAACTAAGTTCTATGGAAGGAGCGAATGTAGTTGTCCGAGCTCAAACAATTACCTAGCATGTTAATTGTTTTCGTTGTTATTCACGTTACGGCTAACCCTAATATAATATTGCTAGCGAAGAGGAGTCATTCATATCAAAAATATTTTGTGGAAGTCATACCTATGGCTAGGGTTTACACCAAAATAGAAGAACAAGCTAAAGAAGGAACACTAGAATACATATCTGGAATACGCTCGCATGCTGTGTTTCCACTGCATTGCTGCTAACTCCAAGACGTGGGAAAAAAACTAATGATACGGGATAAAGAGGATGGGTAGCACCTTTTTATAGGCACAACACTTATGGGAGTTTGAATGGAGGAAGGTTTCCTATTTGGGTTATACACGGAGAGAGGCAATCGGACCCGCGCTGGCAAAGCTCCATGGCGCCAACAAGCCGCGGCCAAGCTAGCGCCAACAGTCCGCGTTCCAAGCAGCACCATCTTCTCCGCTCCACAACCAGCGCCAACAGTCCGCGTCCCAAGAAGTGCCATCTTCTCCGCTCCACAACCAGTGCCAACAGTTCGCGTCCTAGCCAGCGCCCTTCATCTTTCCAGTACCATTGGCATATCCCGCCAAAGCAACGCCACCTTCTCCGCTCCACAGCCAGCGTCAACAGTCCGCGTCCCAAGCCAGCGCCATCTTCCCACTCCAGAAGTCCGCGTCCAAGTCAGCAACGCCATCCACCGTTCCAAGCTAGCCTCGCCATCAACCTTTCCGTAGCCATCCAAAGCGGCGCCATCCTAGTCGTTCAAAGCAGCGCCGTCTCCACTAGCCAAAGCGGCGCCATCTTAACCGTTCAAAGCAACGCCATCTCCACCATTCCACAACGCCATCTCTGCATGGCCAAGATTGAAGCGTCATCTCCGCACGTTCCTTGACCTAACTAGCCAACGCATGTTCCACGGATCAAATCGCAGTGCCATATCTGCTAGCCAAAGTTTTAGCGCTGACGCCAACACCCTATGTCCAAGTCAGAATAACGCAGACCAACACAGGGATCACGGATTCCTCATGCCTTCCGCTAAAGGTTAGTTGAATTTCCTCGAGAATCTCTTCACGTCTTGCCCTTTCGATTTTACACTTGTATGTCACCATCTCATGCTTAGCCCGCAACAATGCCACTGTTACGTGCTAAGCAAAGGACTTAATATTGGTGGTGGTTTTTAGCTTAGGGTTAAAATCGTAAACCTTGCATCTGATGTAACGTCACTCTATAAGGAAACAAAGTCGTGAGTGCTAATCTCTCCGCTGGCATATTTATTGAGCCGTTCAATATATCTACATGAAATTTATCCATACTGGCTAATGTAGCAACCATCCCAGATGTTCTGTAAATTTCGGCGCCTTGCCTATATTTACTTGATATAAGTTCCTTTAAATGTTGTCTATGCTATGTTCCCCGGGTGAACCCTTAATATTGATATGGCATGACGATTTGCGTTCACTCGCAACAGAGTATCACAAATTTCCAAATATCAAGGATAAGGTCTTTGAATAAGGTATTCAATCAGAAAAGCATGCTGCTCTCTGACAATGAACTTAAAAGAACTTTGTGTCAACACATAGAATTCAATCAATTTCCCTGACCAACTTGAAGAAGTTAGGGTTTCGCGCCTCGCGCAGTATACCAGACCTTGCTTGACGAAAGTAAGCCTATGCAAACTAGGAAATTAATCCGCCATGGATTAGTAGGTGCAAAAACCTGCCCAGAATCAGAAAAATAGGGAGCCGCAACAACAAAGAGAGGCATGGCCATGCCTTAGGCGAGCTGGCGCCACTTGCCATTAGCCGCGCCCCATCCTAAACCGGCCCTATTTCCCTCAACCAATCAGGTCGCTTTAAACTCGCCACGCGTACATAAGTTGTGACTGGGCACATAATTGTCGGCCCCACTTCCCATCGACCAATCAGGTCGCTCTAAAGCCGCCACACTCTCTCCAGAAGTGTAGCCACTCCCATGCTTGGCCGACCCTCTTTTAATCGACCAATCAGGTCGCTCTAAAGCCGCCACGCTCTCGCCAGAAGCGTAGCGCACCTTATGTTTGGCCGCTCCCCTTTTCTTGGCCAATCAAGTCGCTCTACACTTTCCACCATACATTAAAGGCCAAACGCACCCTGCCGCGCCACCATACTAACTAGCAAGCCAAACGCGCCCTGCCACAACAACATATTGATCGGCATGCCAACCTGCCACTCTGACGCGGTAACATGCCAACATGCCACTATGTCGCAGTAACATGCCAACATGCTACTTCATGGAGACCTGTCATAAATAGAGCCATATGTGCTAACCTACCTCATGTTCGAGGCCAACGCCGTGAAAAGCTTAAATTAGGGTTTTCTAGTCCGAAACACGGCTCTGCATTAATCAAAACCCTAATTTCCAGTCGTGACACAAACTATTCCACTTCGGCCCCGTAACGTGCCACGAGCCGTGTGGGATCCAGGAAGCCCTAGGATTGGCGCCGTATCATGGCCACCCACGGCAATCCCTACTCATGTGGCCGTTTTCCACACTATGGCCTTGCCATAACTCATTTGATATAGTTATTGCGCCATTTGCACAAAAGTGTCGCCATGTCGCGGCCGCATGCCACATGCACTAATTTGGGTTTCGACATGCCAAACCATAATTTGGGCAAAGTTGCTACGCCAACCAAAGCCAAATAACGTTTCCCCGAGCTTTGGGATTAATGCGTCAATAGGGCCAACGTTTCCACGCCACATGTGGGTCCAACATCATGCCGCCAAACCCTAACATTTGACATGCCGCCAAAACCTAACCTTGGCCACGGCGCCAAAACCTAACCTTGGCCACGGCGCCAAACCCTAGCCTTGGTCGTGCCGCCAAACCTTAACTTTGGCCACGGAGCCAAATATTAACTTTGTCCATGCAGGAACACCACTAGTATGCCGATATTCCACGGCTACTGGCATGCCGCTATGGCACGGCTACGCTACTGGCATGCCGCTACGCTACTGGCATGCCGCTATGCCACTGGCATGCCACTAGCATGCCGCTATTCCATGGCTCTACCAGGCGCCACTATGCCAATGGCGTCACTTCGTTATACAACACGATGTGGCCATAATCAATGGCCATCTCTCCTTCATGATATGCGATCTCATCCATCGAAGTTCGCCATTGAACTGACAAACCTGTGGAAAGTTTTAGGCGACAAACCAAAACGAGCCTAATAGCAGTACATGCTATTTTCCTGCGGTAAGTCCTTTGACTTTGACTTGCCACACGTAGCAAAGTGCTACATGTTTTCCATGAAAATACTCGAGACATCAAACATGTCACAAACTGGGGGATGCTCATCAGGGTATTGGTCTGGCGGTTTACAGCGTCCGACGTGCAATGTGCCCCTTACAAGAAAGTGTCATGAAGTGGGACAATTAGTGGTGGTAAAAAGTAACGGTGTAAACAATTCATTTTCTTCATCATGGAAGCATAATGTCTGACGGTTACACGAATTTACTTTCTTCACCATGGAAGCATAACGTCTGACGGTTACACATTACTCTCTTCTTCCACCACTCAATCGTTTCACTTCCTTTGAGGCCAGGGTACGTTTTAATATGACTTGTATAGATAGGCTTCACCTATTTTCACCAAACGACAAGTTTTGGTCGGCAACAACACAATATCTAGAAATCACCTGGTAGATTTCCATCTTGCTAGCCAGTTCTACTTTCAGATACAAGTCATAAACAACCACACCCTCAGAATCAACTATTCTGGTCTCAACACTCTATTCTCTTCTCTCCCTAAGACCAACCCTTATCCTTCACTTTGCGACCGAAGCAAGCCTGGAACGTTCATTTCTTGGTTTAGGCCAGGATTGTACAGATTGATCTATCGAATCAAAAGTACTCCCGTGCAGTGCATTGTTTAGGGTTTAGATTCGTTTCTCACCCACACACTCAAAATTACCAAAATCAGCAGAAACAATTTTCACCCACAAACAGTAAGACTATTCCTGGAAAGGACATTGTGATGAAAATTCTCAGATCGTTACCAGCTAGATACGATACTAAGAAACATGCCATCGTTGAAGGAAATAACTTGATACACTTTCCAGAAATACTCTTGTTAGGAAATTAAAGATCTTTGATCATGAACATACATCCAAATCTGGAAAGGATATTGCTTTCAAAGCACAAAAGAACACTAAATTACTTGACAAAAATAAAAGTGTTGGCAACTCTATAGTTGATTCCATTGAGACTGATTCATCAGATGAAGATCTTGACAACTCAGTCTCACTGATCACAAGACAGTTTAGAGATCTTCTTTTGAAGAGGATTAAACGGTTCATCAGAGATAAACCCAGGTCCTCAGCCAAACCTCATGACCGTGCCCCTCCTAAAAACAGGGACACCGTCGATACTGGTGATGAGGATATGCTACAGTGCTTCAAGTGTAAAGGTTTTGGTCATTTTGCTAATAAGTGTCCAAATCGTAGAAAATACATTGGGAACAAAGGTCTTGCTGCAACTCTTGATGAAATGTATGATCACCATGATTCAAATGAATATGAAAAGTCAAGTGTTGCACTCCTTGATGAAAATGTTGATCTTGATAATTGTAGCAATACATACATCAATCTTGATATTATTCCTAGAGAAACTTCTTCAACCACTTTGGAGGATAAAATGGATTTTCCCTGTAAACTGAAAATTTTATCTCACATGTTTCGGATACCTCAGTTTGTTTAGCAGCATGCTCAGCTATGGTGTCTGAACCGTCCTCCAAATTGACATGTTCTTATTGTACTTTTAAGGGTCATGAAATCTCTAATTGTTTCAAGTACAAACATAAAATATGATATGTCAACAAACTTCAAAGGAGAGCAAATCGATTAGCAAACAAGCTCAAATTTGTTCACAAGTCAAATTCATCCGAGGTATGTAAACTCAACTCATCTCCTAAGAATTTAATTTCTAAATAAAAAGATAGACCTCTACAGAAAAGAACAAGGTCTAAACAATCTGTGAAAAAGGAAATTAAGAATTCCGTACAAGAATTGTGTGGTGTACATATTATTGTTTACCCCAACACAACTTAATTGTGTTGAAGGTGCATCTTGTCTCACGTGCTTGATTCAAAGAGACAAGACTTGAGCACAAATCGGGCTTTAGGAAAAGAAAATTTTTGTTTATTTTTTTCTTTTTGTTTTCTGGAATTCTGTTGATCTTTTTCATATCTTGAAATTGGTATTGAAAAGAGGGTTAAAATCTACAATTCTACATTTTTTAGGGTCGAGAGTTGTGTGTGCATGAATCCTTATTACTCTGTATAAAGGTTCTGTAACCCTACATTCCTTTCTTCCTTCCCTTAAAACTCTTTTTATCACAAGATTGCTTGTAGAGCTTGAATTGTGTATTTCTCTCACAATTCCATATTTGAATGGAGACTCCAAGCATCATATCATATCTTCTAATGGAGAAGATGTTAATATGATTGTTAAGCCATCAATCATGAAGGAAAAAGATAAATCTCTTTCCTCTACAACTTTGAAGAGAAAAAGGAAGAATATGAAGAAACCAAGGGCTATCCCCTCAAATCTTCAGAAGTTTTCTGGTGTTCTTGAAGAGTTGAAGGAAACAAGGAAAGAGATTCATCAAATAAAGCCTATTTTTCTAAAAACTCTTGAAATTCAGAAGGCCCTGATTCAACATCATTCTAGAAGGTTTGTTGGAATTGACTCCTTTCTTCATGAACTTTATGTTCCAATATCCGTTGACGACAAGGAGTTCGGGGACGATAAATTTTTTTCTTCAAGAATATTAATGTCTAGGAAACTTCTTATGAGAATTTATTCTTGTGTTTTAAGAAGGATAACTAGGGTTTGTAATATCAATTATTGTGATTACACATAGCTATTGCCAACGATTTTCATCTTGCAATGTTTTAGATTTATTTATTAAATTCTAAGTTATTTCGAAGATAATTTTGCAGTATTAATTAGGGGTGCCAACGGGTCCAATCAAGTCCGGGTAGTATATTACCCGGAACCGATAATTTTAATCGGTTCCGAGTTCTAACGGTTTCGGGTCCGGTTCCTAATTTGATGGACCCGGAACCAGACCCGATAAAATTCTTAAATACCCGTCGGGTCCGGGTATTTATCGGGTCCTCTAAAATGAACTATGTTTTGTGATAATCTATTTTTATATTTGTTTGGTAAGCTTGAATCTAATAATTTTTCATATAAATTTTTTATTATATCTTTGTAAATTTTCAATTTAAGATTAAACCTAAGTAAATAAGAAAAAAAATGTTAAATTTAAGCAAAACTATACGAAATCTTTCCCATTTAAGTAAAACTAATACCCGTTAGGACCCGAAAGCTTATCGGTTCCTGACGGTTCTATCCGTCGGGTAGTGATTTCGTTAATGGGTCCAATTTTAGGACCCGGAACCGGACATGATAGACTCGGGTCCGGTTCGGTTCCAGGTAATCGGTACCCGTTGGCAGCTCTAGTATTAATCTTTATTGGTTTTATGTATTGCAAAAATATTATGGGATATGTGTGTTTAGGTCCGTGAACTATGATTATCTCATATGTCAAAAATTAAGTCTATTATGTCTTTATGCAAATATTGATAAAAGATAGAATGAACTTTTGAATATTTCGCAGTATTGAGCTTTCCTTGATCCACTTCTATGTGAAAGTACTGTATGGCTACGTAAGTTTTCTTATGTTGAGCGTTCCCGATTAAATTAATCATTAAGGTTTTCTTGTGGTTAATTTATTAAAGTCTTTTGATACAAATTCATGTTTCATGTGATTTGTTAATGTCCAAAGAAATCCTTCTTTTCTTGTTAAAGTAAGGTCGCTCTTGTTGTTCTTTCGGGAATAACATTCCATGGGGGAGAATTCTTAATTGAACTTGTGCTTAATTGCCAAATCTTTGTGGGGAGTGCGGCAGTGCAATATTAAAGGAGTTATCTTGTATCTTTATAAACTTCTTGATGAATACATTAAGTTTCGACTATGTGAAATCATCGAAACCAAGTTGATATGTTCTCTTTTAATCATGAATAATCTCTTTGATAATTTCATTATGATCCCGCTAGTTTTCGTACTTTTGTCAATTTATATTGATCAAAAAGGAGGAGAATTATTTTGTAGTTCATACCACATACATATGGTTTACGGATCAATATGTAAGGGGGAGTGGTTTTCATTATGAGATGAAGTATTGAATGAGGGGAAGTGATACATATCACCGTAGTATTATTGTCAAAGTTGTGATACAATTGAACTTTGATGTTGTGTAGTAATACTATGACACTATATTACAATAATTGAGAACACGTGTTTTCTTATTGTTATGACTACGGATCTTCAACAACAATGTTGCTGAGTTGAACACGTTCAGAATCACTGGAGTACTTGAAATGACGAAGAATTCATGTAATGTTGAAGAACTAAGGAAATCAAGCATGTTGGATGAGAAGCTACAAAGTTTATTTATTTTGTAATCCATATGTATTGATAGTTTTGTCATTAAGGGGGAGATTGTTAGAGCACTGCTCGGTCAAAATAGCAAGCGTTGCTATCTCAAGCTTGTTTGTCAAGTTTAGGTGATCAAAACTATAAGTCTTGATTTCTAGTCTACTTATAGCTATGTCTCGGATTAGGATAGAATGTGTAGTTTCGATTGAAGACGAAGATCTACTGAGGAGAGATTGAAGGAACTTCATCAACAAAATGTATGTGGAGACTAAAACTTATCTATCACTTAAAAGTCTATTATATTTTATCCCCTATTGAGACTAAGTCGTATAGACTTTTACATCATACACATTTGATATTTCGAGCCGTGTTTAACTCGCTTATATCTTTCTCGAAATATATGTTGGAAAGCTTATTGGTTTAACTACGTTCATCATTATCATGTGAAAATTTCCTTGAAATATGTTACATGATTTGTGTGAGACGGCCATTTGATGTAGACTCGGAATGTTTCGTATTGATCATTCGATCACTTGAAAATTACTTATAAGCTAATAGTTTGTGTGAGACAGCTATTAATTGTCATCTTCTAAGGAAGTTTCAATGATTGAAATGGGAGTTTAGAACAATTAACCATTGTCTGGATATAGCATAGTATGCATACCAGCATGCAAACTGTTTTAGTATGGTTCAGGTCCGGAAACCAAGTTTGCATACCCTTATGCGAACAATTTTAACTGTTAAAGTCCGGGAACCAAGTATGCATACCATTATGTGAACGTTTCTACCTGAGTTAGGTCCAGAACGACCGTATGCATACCGGTTTGCGAACTGTCGGACAAGACTAAAGTCCGGAACTTAAGTTTGCGTACCCGTTTGCAAACTGAGTTGGTTTGAGTTCTACAATCGGATCAAGTATAATTTCATACTCATGAACAAATACATTTATAAATTAAGGAATGCAATCTTTGCAAACCGTGGCTAAATGTTCATAAATTGATTCTCGTGAATCAAATCCGATTTTGTTTCAATTGTGTCTTGTATACTTCAATGAGAATATAAACAATTGAACAACTCTATGAGTAACACAATTAGATTCGTTTGATTATCATTTGATCTAGAAGTGTTAGATGAATGTGGTTAATACAAAAGTGTTCATATGTCTAACTTCGGTTAATTTTTATTGAGCCAACTCAATATACACGTTTAGGTATGGTTACCTATATCTAAATGAAGGTATATTTCATTTGTGTGTAACAAGCTAAGACCATCTAACGGTGGAGAGATATTTCTTTGGTTTTAAGCAAACTTAGCTTGAATCTTAAATCAGGTTTTCATCTAATGGTGAATATTGATTGTTCTAAGCTATCAAAACCTGATTTGAAGACTATATAAGGGAGAACTCTAGCAACTGGAAAATCTAATCCCCACACCTTCTGCGTGATACTAGTTGTGACTAGAGTTGATTCTCCTTTAACCTAGGTTTTTCCTAAAACCATTATAGGTTAACGACTTAAAGACATCATTGGGATTCTGAAGCCAGACCTAAATATTTTCTATGTAGTTGTATGTTCTCATCTTACTTGTTCTACCGTATTGAGTACTATCTTCTCTAAGATTGGCTCGAGATTTATCTCCGTTAGGTAAGATATAAAAAGTAATCACAAATATATTCGTCTCATTCTTTGTGATTCCATAATAACTTGTTCTACTACCATATAATTAAGTTATTGTGAGGTGATTGATATTTCTAGGCTGTTCTTCGGGAATATAAGACCGGATTATCAATTGGTTCCTGTTTACCTTGATTTATCAAAAGACGGAGCAAAAACTTTGTAGGTATTTCTATGGGAGACAGATTTATCTATCAGAATAGACTTTTCTGTGGGAGACAGATTTGTTTATAAAGTCTTCGACTTTGGGTTGTAGCAACTCTTAGTTGTGGGTGAGATCAGCTAAGGGAATCAAGTGTGTAGAGTCCTGCTGGGATTCAGAGGCGTAAGGAACGCGACTGTACCTTAATCAGTATGAGACTTGGTTAGGGCTTAACCACATTCCAGTCCGAAGCTAACTTGTAGTAGGCTAGTGTCTGTAGCGGCTTAATACAATGTGGTGTTCAAATATGGACTAGGTTCCGGGGTTTTTCTGCATTTTCGGTTTCCTCGTTAACAAAAAATCTGGTGTCTGTGTTATTTCTTTTCCGCATTATATCTTTCTTTATAATAAGGGACCCAAAAAATGCCAGATGGCGCAACCACAATCATTTTAGTTTATGGTGAAGCCACATCATCGCTATTTTCCATGTCATTGCATTGTCATCATGTGTCTTGGTTATATATTCCCGTTAGACACATATCTTCACTTTGAACATCCATAACAACTATTCTAAAAGACACCTTACTACCAAGCATACAACGATTGCAAGAGACACCTTGCTAAAAGACACCTTACAACTGAAAACTATTGCAAAAGACACCTTACGACCCAAAAGGACAACGATTCGAAAAGACACATTGTTATGCAAGCGGCTCTTCAAGTGGTATTTATAGAAAAACACGAAAAGACCCGGACGCTAGAGCCTTTATTGTTTATTCATAAAGAAAATAGGATAGGGTAAAACATGGATGGGAAGTTTTTTGTTCACTCAGTTTACTTTCTTAATCTTATATTGTGGGAATACGAACAAGCGGGAAAATAAATAAATGGTGACTAAGAACGTACGAACAGGTGGGAAAATACATGATGACTAATAACAACATATACGTACGCATCATGTCATGTGATATCATCCCCAAATTATGGTGGAAGTTCATTCTCTTGCAGCATTTGAAAATTAAAGCCTCCACACATACGAATACCACATTATAAGATGACACATCATGTACATACATGTTGTAAAAGTGTCGAGACAAAGTGGTTTTCAAGGTTGGAGTTGTTTCCATGTTCAAAGCATAAACATAAATTTTGAAGGCAGAGGTGGACATGGTTATTAACAACAACGTGAGAAGGAAGTTTAAATAGAAACCTGCAGTCATCGGTCACTAGCAGAAAGTAAAAGATATGAATGCATTAGCACTTTCCGTATATAAATTTCCAACGTCCAGCAGGACAAGTAGGAAAATATTGAAGAATAAAATTATAAAAAAGATTATAAATATGGTATCTTCAGAAAAGAAGATGTTATAGTGGAAGCTTATATTCAAATTCATCTATCGAGTGTTGTTCATAATGTTGATAGTAATTATCAATGGGGTAATTATCAATGGAGAATCGATTAACAAATGATTTGATTAGTAAAAAGTTTGGTACTGTTATGTGTTCGGAAAGAATTCATATTTAAGGATTAAAAATGGGGAATAGATTTTATAATACTAGGTTTTTGAGGATGATGAAAAATATTTGTCCAGGAGATGGTGTCGGTGGCACTATGAAGAAAAATAAGATTGAAGGTGAACGAGATTAAAAATTTAATTTTGATACGATGGAGAAACAACTAGACTTATGGTGGTCTACCTTTTGCAAAACTGAAAATAAACGGTGTAGCCAAAAGTAAAATGCAATACCTTTTGATCTTATTGAAAAAAAGCGAGGTCTAACAACACCACCCAATATTTTGCTTAGCAATCTGTATGGACAAACTCGAATATACTTTTAAGAGAATCAACAAGACTCAATCAATTAAAAGTATATCAACAAGTTTATATCTCTCTCTTGATTTGATTTACTCAAGCAAGAACTGCGAGTTCTAATCAAATAAAAGGAATAACTTGGATGGTACCAAAGACCAATATCCAAGGATCAATCAATGACAATCAACAACCAAAGGTTGGATTACTCTAATTGATGATCTAACGCACAACATGTATTATTTCAATTATAAAAATAAAACAATATAATGCGGAAATTGAAATAACACCAGAAATTTTGTTAACGAGGAAACCGCAAATGCAGAAAAACCCCGGGACCTAGTCCAGATTGAACACACACTGTATTAAGCCGCTACAGACACTAGCCTACTCCAAGCTAACTTCGGACTGGACTGTAGTTGAACCCCAATCAATCTCCCACATATCCAAGGTACAATTATGCTTCTACTCCTCTGATCCCAGCAGGATACTTCACACTTGATTCCCTTAGCTGATCTCACCCTCAACTAAGAGTTGCTATGATCCAAAATCGCAGGCTTTGACAATAAACAAATCTGTCTCACACAGACAAGTCTATCAAAGGATCAATCTATCTCCCACAGATAAACCCTAAAGGTTTTGTTTCTTCTTTTGATAATAATCAAGGTGAACATGAACCAATTGATAATCAGGTCTTATATTCCCGAAGAACAGCCTAGAGTTATCAATCACCTCACAACAATCTTAATCGTATGGTAGCGAAACAAGATGTTGCGGAATCACAAACGATGAAACGAAGATGTTTGTGATTACTTTTTATATCTTGCCTATCGGAGATATCAATCTCAAGACAATCAATCTGATTGTACTCGTACGATAGAAGATGCAAGATCAGATCACACAACTACGATAAAAGTAGTATCGGTCTGGCTTCACAATCCCAATGAAGTCTTTAAGTTGTTAACCTGGTTTTAGAAGAAGAAAACCAAAGGTTAAAGGAGAATCGACTCTAGTATGAAAACTAGTATCACACGTAAGGTGTGGGGATTAGTTTTGCACAATACTAGATGTCTCCTTAATATAGTATTTCAAATCAGGGTTTGCAATCAATGTTGGCTTAGTAACAAAGCATTCAATATTCACCGTTAGATGAAAACCTGATTTAGATTCAAGCTAATATTTCTCAACCGTTAGATCGAAAACTTAGCTTGTTACACACACTTGACAATGCATGCTTCTAGGTTTGTTAACCGTACCCAAACGTATGCACTTGTTGGTTCAATAATAGTCAACCAAAAGGTTAGCTATATGAGCATTTCATATCAACCATGTTCTTCTTCACCATAACTAGTTCAAATGACTTCAAATGAACTAGTTAAAGAATTGTTCAATTGCAAGGAAATCTTATGTACTAAACAAGACACAATTGAAACAAAGATGATTTGATTCACTTGAATTGGTTCATGAAATTTTATAGCCACGGTTTGCATACTGCATTCTTAGTTTTATATGTTTAAGTTCAGAAATCATCTTCAGATATATAACCTTCTTAAGTTCGCACATTAGGTTCGCGGACTTAGTAACCGGGCAGAGTTTACAAATTCCAGCAGAAAATCTCGGCAAAAGACCTTCCGCCGGTTCGCGGACTGGTACTGATGCAACTAGTTTGTCAACTCCAGCAGAATTTCTCGGAATAAGAAGTACGGAAGTTCGCGGACTGAGTTCGTGAACTTGGAAACAATCCATTCTTCCGGTTTCTCTTGAGCAAAAAAGTTCACAAACTTTGGTTCAAGGAATAGGACTTATACATAAATTTGTTTCCACAACAATGCTTATGTCCACCATTGGTTATGTAATCTAAACTCTCATTTCAATCATTGAAACATTCTTAGAGGACGTTATACAGTTGTTACACCATTTCTCGTCAAAGAAATTTTCAAAGTGATTGAAACATATCATGACTTTCGTCACTAGGTAAAGATGAACTTGATCGAAGCGAAAAGCTTACCAACACATACTTCGAGATATAGATAGGCGAGGTATACTCGGATCGAAATACCAAATATGTATAATCCAAGTCTATATATATAGCATACGACTTCTTGTCTCAAAGAGTACGAGATAGAGTAGATAAACTTTTGAGTGATAGATAAGTTCAAGTCTTTACATACCTTTTTGTCGAGAAGTTCCACCGCTTCCTTGAGTAGTTCTTCTGCTTGTATGATGAATCGCCATGAAGTCCTGGAGCTCAACTACACTTTCTATCCTAGTACGAGACTTAGCTATAATAGACTAGAAATCAAGAATTATAGTTTTGATCACTAACATTGACAAACATGCTTGAGATAGCAACGCATGCAATTTCGACCAAGCAATGCTCTAACACTTATCTTATGCTGAAATCTGCCTTCTTACAAAATTGAAGAATTGGACTAGCATTTAAGAAGTACTTTGAAAAAAACATGCTTGTATATTATTAAAATCAAGATATGGCGGAGTTGCATGAAGTTTCTTGCTAATATAGATGCGTTACTGAGTAAGAGGCAACTACATTGTGAAAAATGTATTATGGTTGAACCAGACACTAAGTAAACTGCATGCTTTATCTATCCAAGTTAATTTTGTTCAATTCAAAATCTAAACAATGTAGTAAGCAGGAAATTTTGAGTACATTGTCTACAGTCCGAGGAATTTAATGAGAAGAAGTCACTACTCCTCATGGGTCTTACTCTCATGATGTTTACTGTTGTAAAGAATGCAACGCAGACGCATGGGAAATTCCTCTATTCCCCAATTTTTTGAATTTGAGAAACCAAAGCCTATAAAACATATTCACGCACATGAACACAAATGATGAGCCATATTGTTCTTTTATTTTCATTACTATATGTTATATGGTGGTGCGTATGCACCGGGTTAGAGGCTTGTTTATTTATATAATTGAAATATCACAGGTTATACGTAGTTCAATCAATTGGTAAATCCAACATTTGGTTGTTGATTTAAATTGATTGACACTTGAACATTGGTCTTTGGTACCGTTCAAGTTGTTTCTCATAATAATCAGGCTCACAGATTCCTATTTGTTTGATTTGCTGATTGCATTGAGAAACAAAGATATAACTCTTGGATATATTTTCTTGATTGAGTCTGACTGTGAAAAGATGAGAGTACCCAAATATACCTCGAACTAAAACTTTTCTACCTATAAGTCCTTTCTCCGAAAGTGATTGTCTATGGACTGAGTCGAGGCAATACAACTAATCGATTCACACTTCGTGTGATCTTCTATGAATACGAGATCGAGACAATACAACAACGAAGTATGTTTACTTGATAAAAGGTTCGGACTTAACCAAACACAATAGGATTACTTATCAAGTAAATAGGAATCAATGTTTGTGAAATTTACTTTAAATTATAATAACAACAATTATAATTGAGGAAAATAAAAGTAAATGACACATCAAGATTTTGTTAACGAGGAAACCGCAAATGCAGAAAAACCACGGGACCTTGTCCAGAATTGAATACTCTCAGGATTAAGCCGCTATACATAATCAAACCAACTTCGCATAGTTGAGACCAATCAACTAAACCTATAGTTCACCTAGTTCCATCTGTATTCCCATGCCCCGACGTGTAATGAGTCACGTACTTGGAACAATTCATTTGGTTCGTATTCCAAACAGTAAAAGAACAACAAATTTGTTTGGTATCAACTCTTTTCAACCAAGTGATGTGAGTTCGACAAAAGGCTCTTCTGTTTATCTTAATAAACTCCTTTGTCAGGTTCTTAGATCTATCTTATTATAAACTACCAAAGTAATTGTTAAGATTTTGCAATCAATACTTTTAATCACAAAGAATTGTATTGATGTCGATCTACACAACTAATCAATCTAATCTACCACAAGGATAAACCGATTATAGTTGGATCCTCTTTTACCGAAACAAGTATTGTGCACACTAAAGATTATGAACTCAAATCAGAAATCTTCAAAGTCTTCTTTGTCTTCAAATCTTCTTAGATCTTCAATAAACACCTGCACACAATCAACTTGAATCTCTTGTGATCAATCACGCACAGAACGGAGTCTGTTAACAATGGATTACCACAAGACCTCTTTAGATCTACAAACAGTCTAAATATCCCCGTCAAAACTTCGATCTAGTTTGAGTGAATCTTATATCAGAAGATAAGATTCTCAAGCATAAACAAACTAGGTGCAATCAAAGTCCAACCACCGTTAGTCAATCAAATCAATCGAAAACAAAAGATAAACCGCAATTATCTATTTTCCCACCAACGGTACTAATAGAACTTCTCAATCCCAAAGAAGTCTTTAAACTGAGCGGCCATAAGAGATTTTACCTAATTAGGTTACTCTCCTCTCCGAATAGGCGGCTTCACCAGGAACAGCACAACTGAGATTGTTTTGCTGTCTCTGAGGATTAGTTTTCTCGAAATGCAAACTTTCATATTTATAGACCAAGGAAGTTTGGACACCAAGGAATTTCCAAAACTGAAAATATTCTCAAGATATGTAATAAATTTCAGATTCGGTTTCCATAATTCCTGGAAATGCTTTGTCCAAATATTGACCGAAAATCTCTTGGAAAATCTCCAACTAGTAAATACACATTACTAATTTTTATTTTCCTAAAATAAAATTAAAAACCTTAAATAAAAGATTCTCAATTTATTTTATTCGATCCAGGATTTTCTTCCTTTAGCTATTAATGAATAACTTTGAACAATTAAAGATTAGCGTTACTGCACATGTTCAAAGTATGTCGATATCCTTACTTTGTAAGTCCTCTTTCATACTTACAATCTTGAAACCGATTTGCCACATATCCAAACAAGTTTAGAATTGATTCATCTGACTTTCAAGAACTATGTGCTTGATCAAGAACACTCAATCACCAAACATGGGTTTCACGATTCTACCAAAACAAGTTTCGGTTCTACCTCCATGTGAGTACTTTGCATAGTCACTCTAGTTACCAAAATTCGGTTGACTAGGTACTAGGATCGGTTCCCCACATATATATGGTGTCTAACTTGTACTTGCTGCACATGTCCATAAGATCAGTTCCCCTTTGCCTAAAAACGTGTTGCACATGTCCATATGATCGGTTCCATTTCTACTAAAAACTTGTTGCACCTCATAGAAGGATCGAGTCCTCTTTGTGATAGGCTGCACCTCTTACTAGGATAGGTTCCCGTTTACCCAGAGTCGGTCATACCAATAACACAAAATCGATCATACCATCTCAGGTGATTACTTAAGATCGGTTTCACTAATAAAAATCATACCAATACAAAAGTCAGGATTTTGTGAATAGTTTTACCAAGAACATAAACAAGTCATGAGCGGTTATACTAATCACACATATTGGTAGTTCAAAAGATATGCAATGAATAACAATACCAACAATGCCTGGCGATTTCTCTTTCGATTCACAAAACAAGTTCATGAATTTACTTTCTTAAAACAAATGTAAAACATTGTTTCTTAGGATGAAATCTTCACCTTATACCCATACATAATCACAATAGAATTCAAACGATTATGTAGATGTCTTATATACAAAGTTTAATGGTTAAGCAATAAACCTCGTATTGTATTCCTTAATACTATGTCTAACTAGAGTGTAATCATTCATGCTTCGAAGTTTTGTTTTCAATATGCACGACTTGAAAGATATGTTAGGGAATGAAATATTCAAGTCAAATATCATTAACCTCAAGTGGAAGGATGATGTTGTCGTTGTAGATCCTTGATTCTTCAATTCTTCAAGTCTTCACAATACTTGTAATGTCTCATATCCTAATACTTTCAAGATAACCTATACGAAGTTTACTCTAGTACATAATCAAGCGACTCTTTAAATGAGTTTTGGCTCACGAAAATATGACAACCAAACTTGACTTTGTTAGAGAACTGCTTGGTTGAACCCACTAACGTTGGTATGTCAAGTTAGTTGTCAATTTTAGTTGCCAAAATGCATTCTTGATTTAGCATACTAAAGATAGTTTCGGACTAGATTAGGTCTAAGAAGTTGAATCGAAGCTATCCTTAAAGGATGAAGATTGAAAATTGAATACTACAAGAAGACATCAACAAGTACTTCATCAACAAAGGTATGTGATTGATTTCATTTGGATTCTTGTTCAATTCTACCTTTCTAATCTATCGAGATAAATGCTCACTCTATGGAACAATTCCTATGACGGTAAATGTACATTTATGTATATATACTTGGGGTTATTTGATTCATGACTTTGGTGAAAATAACCTTTATCCCTATAAAGGATCTCATGTTATAGTGAATGAGCTTGCGAAATCCAACGAGCCAATAATCACTCAATTCCGAGTTATAACGATGAAGTTATGAGTGATTTAAGTTCATTAGTAGGAAACATTCCATGGGCTTTGTAGTGGTCCGCGAACTTGGGCCCAATACTTGACTAAAAGGGATTTTTGGTCAAGTTGGTGATGTTTCCTTATCTAGGCAAGTTAGCTATTGGTCCAAACATTTTTGATTACCATATTAAAGTGTTTGTGATTCCTGCCTAAGTTAAAATGTGATTTATTCACATAAATATAATTTTTGCTAAATAAGTTATTTATTTAATTATTTTGGCAAGAGTTTTAACTTAGGAAAGAATCCCATATTTATGAGAGTCTTTTAAAAGGAAAATAGATTTTCTTAGTTTCCAAGCTATTGTTCATTATAAATAAGGAGTTCGCGAGTTTACACGTTTTTTATCCCTTTGGAAAATTGGCGTAAGCTCTGCAGGTTATTTTCCACGTCTTCCGTTCTTCGTGAACGAGAATGAGATAAAAGTCTTTGTATTAGGGATCACAAAGCCAAGTTGAATTTAATCTTCGTGATTGATCATACAACTTGTAATCTAGGTTTTTCACCTCTTGTCTCTTCTAAGGTTTTCTCTTCTGATATAAAACCATTCAAGATTTGTTAATCATAAACCCTAGGTTTTGATAGATTTCAGTTTTCGATCGTATACCAACACTTGTTAGTCGAAATCGGATACTAGAAAGAAGAACTTCTTTTGAGGCATCTCGTAAAAATCCTTGAGAAGTTTTAAACAAGATAGCTCTAGATTTATTCTAGTTGTTCTTGTGGTAGATTTATTAGGGTTTTCTTAACTTGGAAATTGATCTTTGGAATCACCCAAGTTTACTTACGAAAATCAGGTTCACGGACTCCTTGTGTGTACGCATACTGATTGTAAGTTAAAACCCTAATCTACAAGTTTGTTTTGATATTACTTTTACCTAGTAATTGTTTTTATAAAAAACAAACACAAGATTTCTAAAACTTTGATTTACATATACAGGGAAATCAAACCGGTGTTTTGTGCATACAAGATATCGAATCTATCAATCGTGGTGGTGTGTCTTCTAAAGAGAACCTTGGGTTTTGCTAGAAGATTTGTGTGAAGAATTTCTAAAGAGAATCAATATTCTGCTAGGAGTTCTACAAGTGCTGAAGAAGGTATTAGATGTAGTCTGAATAGGTAGTAGGAAACTGGTGTAACAACTTATTATCAATGTGTGTTTATTCTGGACTAGGTCCCTGGGTTTTTATGCATTTGTAGTTTCCTCATTAACAAAATCTGGTGTCTGTGTTATTTATTTTCCACATTATATTTTTTTTATATAATAGAATATCACAGGTTGTACGTTAAGATCAATCAGTTCTTGTATCCGACCTTAGGGTTGTTGAGTGAACTGATTGACACTTGAACATTGGTCTTTGGTACCGTTCAAGTTAACCCTCTTATATTCAATCGGGCTCGCAAATCCCTATTTGCTGATTGCGGATTGAATCAAGAGATAGAGATATAAAACTCTTTGATATAATTTTTATAGATTGAGTCTAACTGTCGTTGATTCTCTTGAAAGTATATTGGAGTCTGTCTATTCAGATTGCTATACAAAATATTGGGTGGTGTTGTTATACCCCCGCTTTTTCAATTGGTATCAGAGCAGGCAAACACGCTAAGACCTCATAAGTCTGTGTTTGTAGCAATTTGATTCTATGGACATAAGTTGTATCTCTATATACGCACCGCCAGTCTTCGATGGCATGAACTATTTATGGTGGAAAATTGCTATGTGTTCGTTTATACAAGCGTGAGATTTCAAATCATGGGTTCTTATTGTTAATGGCTATGATTCTCCATCAGTTACAGTAGACGGTGTAATTGTTGAAAAGGATATTGGTGATTATGATGATCTTGAGACACTTGCTGCGAAGCAAAATTCTGAAGGATTAAATGCGATCATCTACGCCATTACTCCAGATCTTCAGCACCACGTTACTGTGTCTAATAAGTCTAAAGATGATTGGGATATCTTAGAAGCCGTATTCGAAGGGAATACCGCTGAGAAAGAAGCAAGGCTTCAATATCTAGCTTCTGACTGGGAAAACCTTCGCATGTCTGATGATGAGACCTTTGATAAGTTTAACCAAAGACTTTCTCAAATAGTTAACTTCTCATTTTCATTAGGAAGAACTATTCCAGAGAAAGATATTGTGTGTAAAATTCTCAGGTCTCTACCAGCAAGATACGAGTCTAAGAAACATGTCATTGAAGAAGCAAACGATCTTTCTACACTCTCCAAAAATACTCTTGTTGGAAAGTTAAAGATCTTTGATCATGAACACGCGAGAAAAGAAGTGATTTCTCTTAAAGCTGCAAACAATTCTGAATCCTCTAAGGATAAATCTGGTTCACCAGATACTAAGGATGTTACTCCACGACAATTCAGAAAACTCTTGAGAGACAGGAAAAAGAGTTTCTCTAAAGTTAAAACATCTCCTGATGATGATGTACAATGCTATAACTGCCGTGGTTTCGGGCATCTTTCTTCTGAATGTCCTGGTTGGAGCCGTAGAAAATCGGCATATGCAGCAGATTTGCCTACTCTTGATGATGGACCTGAATATAATAATCCTTAAGAGCTCATAGGCGAGGTTGCATTAGCTTCTGAAAAAATTCTTTCGGATACTGATTCTGATTCTGACGAAGAAGTGTTCCATGTAGATCCAGTTGCTAATAATCTTCTTAAGGAATGTCATCAAAAACCCTCGGAAGCTGAAAGCACCATCTTCAGTGAGAAAGTTAAATATGACAGACTTCGTAGTAAGAATAAAGACTTGCAATACCAACTTGATTCTATTGGTGCAAGAGATTATCTCAACGAAATACGAAAGCTTAAGGAAGAAATTGCCGAAGGTCGAGATCAGGAAGTTATTCTTCAAGCAAAGCTTGATAACTCTGAGAATATTGAGATGAACTTGTTATTTGATTCGGAACAAGAAGATCTCAAAGTTCAATGTGAATCATCCAAGAATAATCTAGTTACTGCACTTGAAAAGGTTAAAAGGTTGGAAGAAGAAAACTCGAGCTTAAAAGAAAGTTTGTCTAGAAATAGTAGCTCAGACAAATTAACCTCGATATTGGGAGCATGTAGAATTCATCGTGATACACGAGGATTGGGATATAAAGGAATAGACTCTCCTAGTATTTGCAAAGAGGTAAAATTTGTGAAATCTAAAAATTATTCTCAACCAAAGGCTTCCACGGTTGACAAAAGGAAAGTATCTCTACAAACTGCCGTTGAAGAAAATAGAAAATTCTGTCAAGCTCCAAAGCAAGCACATACGCATTCAGGTAATACTAAACATAACTTTTTCCATTCTATTAAACATTGTTTTTATTGTGGAAAACCAGGTCACTTGCAAAGGAATTGCAGATTTCTTAAACGAGATAAAACCAGATATGATTTTGTTAAGAAGACAAGATCTGATGTTCCAAACTGGAGAAAAACTGTGTCTCATAATACTAGTTTTTTCAGTGTTTCCCTCAAGAAGTTTTATAATTATATTGGGGAGAAAAGGAAGTACGTTGCTCCGAAAGTTACTTAGAAATGGGTACCAAAGAAGATCAATAAAGCGACGAGTACTTGTAAGAAGGATCTCCCAAACAAGAGTTTGACAAGGGATAACATCTTAAAAATGTATGGAACATTTATTGAAAGTTTCGAGGAAGTTTTTAAATTCCTAGAGTACATGCATGATTTTGTTTGGAATACCTGTAGTGAGCAAGATTTTGCTCACCTCAACACAACCTGATTGTGTTGAAAGTGCATCCTCACCAAGAAGCCCTAATAAATGCGGTGAGGATTGCAAAAGAATTGGGGCGCACATATTAAGTTGGGAAATTTCTGAATATGTGGAAAAATTTATTATATCGAGCTGAGTTTAACTCGCTTATATATTCCTCGAAACATGTGTTGGTAAGCTTTCGCTTCAATCAAGTTTATCTTTACCTAGTGACAAATGTCATGATGTTTCAATCACCTTGAAAATTGCTTTGACGAAAAATGGTGTAACTACTATATAACGTCCTCTAAGAATGTTTCAATGATTGGAATGAGAGTTTAGATTACATAACCAATGATGGACATAAGTATTGTTGTGGAAACACATATGTACATAAGTCCTATTCCTTGAACCAAAGTTTGCGAACTTTGTTGATCAAGAGAAACCTGAGGAATTGGCTTTGCTAAGTCCGCGAACTGTCGGAGGTTCTCATACCGAGAATTTCTGCTGGGATTTCCAGGAACTCGTTTGTGTGTTAAGTCTGCGAACTCAGTTCGTGAACTGGCGGAAGTTCTCTTACCGAGAATTTCTGCTGAGTTTTGGAAACTCTGCCGATTTAACTTAAATCCGCGAACCTTGCATACTTGAGTGAGTTATGATCTAAAGATGTGCTCTGAATATGAAACTTAAATTGCTAAGGAATGCAGTATGCAAACCGTGGCTATAAAAGTTCATGAGCCGATTCAATCGAATCGAATCATCTTTGTTTCAATTGTGTCTTGTGTAGTTACATAAGATCTCATAGCAATTGAAAAACTCTCTAACTAGTTCATTTGAAGTCATTTGAACTAGTTATGGTGAAGAAGAATATGGTTAGATACCACATGTATGAGTCTTAACTACCTAACTTGATTTGTGATTGAAATTCTTAAATATAACATGTTAGAAGCAATTATCAAAGCTATGGATGTTGGTTTTTATTGTCAAAGAACCGTTTTCATACTCTTATGGTAACCATTCTTGGTGTAAATCCTTATGGAAAAGATTATTCTTCCGTCTAAGCATATCAATTCTTGTTCATACAAGTTTGTATCTTAGAAAAGATGATCACAATACTTGATCTTCATGATTACATATTGTGTATTATTACCATGAGATAGTTCTAAACTTTTTAGTAACATGATCTCATGAGAGACTTTCAATGATTGGTTCTTATATCATATCTCCTTGTAGGATTTCTAAGATCCATTATAAATCCTTCTCTCTGGAGTAAGGTCGCTCTTGTTGTTCTTTCGGGAATGACATCAAATGGGGGAGAGTTCTTTTGAACTTGTGCTTAATGGTCATATCTTGAGGGGTGTGCGGCTGTGGAATTTTAGAGGGGTTATCTTGTATCTTTAAACTCCTTGATGAATGTAATTAGCTTCGGCTTTATGATTGCATCTAAATTAAGATGATGTGCGTCTTTTCTTTTAGTCATGAAATGTCTCTTGTGGAAATATCATTATGATTCCGTTCTTGTACCTTTGCCAATTTTATTGACAAAAAGGGGGAGAATTAATATGTAGTTCACACTACGTATACATATGGTTTTCGGATCATTGTGTAAGGGGGAGTGGTTTCCATGTGAGATGGAGTATTGACTAAGGGGGAGTGATACATATCACCGTAGTATTATTGTCAAAGTTGTGATATAATGAAACTTTAATGCTGTGTAATAATATTATGATGGATCTTCAACAAGTAAAGGATGAACACATGAAGAGTTGAAGAACCAAGGAGATCAAGCTTGTCGTTTTTTACTTTTAACAAGTACAAGCCATATGTAAAATGGTTTTGTCACTAAAATTGACAAAGGGGGAGATTGTTAGAGCACTGATCGGTTGGGCCCACTAGCGTTGATATGTCAAGTTAGTTTTCAATTTTAGTTTCCAAAATGCATTCTTGATTTAGCATACTAAAGATAGTTTCAGACTAGATTAGGTCTAAGAAGTTGAATCGAAGTTATCCTTAAAGGATGAAGATTGAAGACTACAAGAAGACATCAACAAGTACTTCATCAACAAAGGTATGTGATTGATTTCATTTGGATTCTTGTTCAATTCTACCTTTCTAATCTATCGAGATAAATGCTCACTCTATGGAACAATTCCTATGACGGTAAATGTACATTTATGTATATATACTTGACGTTATTTGATTCATGACTTTGGTGACAATAACCTTTATCACTATAAAGGATCTCATGTTATAGTGAATGAGCTTGCGAATCCAAGGAGCCAATAATCACTCAATTCCGAGTTATAACGATGAAGTTATGAGTGATTTAAGTTCATTAGTAGGAAACATTCCATGAGCTTTGTAGTGGTCCGAAACTTGGGCCCAATACGTGACTAAAAGGGATTTTTGGTCAAGTTGGCGATGTTTCCTTATCTAGGCAAGTTAGCTATTGGTCCAAACATTTTTGATTACTATATTAAAGTGTTTGTGATTCCTGCCTAAGTTAAAATGTGATTTATTCACATAAATATAATTTTTGTTAAATAAATTATTTATTTAATTATTTTGGCAAGAGTTTTAACTTAGGAAAGAATCCCATATTTATGAGAGTCTTGTAAAAGGAAAATAGCTTTGCTTAGCTTCCAAGCTATTGTTCATTATAAATAATGAGTTCGCGATTTTACACGTTTTTTATCCCTTTGGAAAATTGACGTAAGCTCTGCAGGTTGTTTACCACATATTCCGTTCTTCGTGAACGAGAGTGAGATAAAAATCTTTGTATTAGGGATCACAAAGCCAAGTTGGATTTAAGCTTCGTGATTTATTATACAACTTGTAATCTATGTTTTTCACCTCTTGTCTATTCTAAGGTTTTCTCTTCTGATATAAAACCGTTCAAGAGTTGTTGATCATAAACCCTAGGTTTTGATAGATTTCAGTTTCCGATCGTATACCAACACTTGTTAGTCGAAATCGGAGACTAGAAAGAAAAACTTCTTTTGAGGCATCTCGTAAAAATCCCCGAGAAGTTTTAAACAAGATATCTCTAGATTTATTCTAGTTGTTCTTGTGGTAGATTTATTAGGGTTTTCTTAACTTGGAAATTGATCTTTGGAATCACCCAAGTTTACTTACGAAAATCAGGTTCACGGACTCCTTGTGTGTACGCATACTGATTATAAGTTAAAACCCTAATCTACAAGTTTGTTTTGATATTACTTTTACCTAGTAATTGTTTTTACAAAAAAAAAACACAAGATTTCCAAAACCTTGATTTACATCTAAAGGGAAATCAAACCGGTGTTTTGTGCATACAAGATATCGAATATATCAATCGTGGTGGTGTGTCTTCTAAAGAGAACCTTGGGTTCTGCTAGAAGATTTGTGTGAAGAATTTCTAAAGAGAATTGGTATTCTGCTAGGAGTTCTACAAGTGATGAAGAAGGTATTACATCTATTCCGAATAGGTAGTAGGAAATTGGTGTAACAACTTATTATCGGTGTGTGTTTATTCTGGACTACGTCCCGGGGTTTTTCTGCATTTGCAGTTTCCTCGTTAACAAAATCTGGTGTGTGTGTTATTTCTTTTCCGCATTATATTTTATTTATATAATAGAAATATCACAGGTTGTACGTTAAGATCAATCAGTTCTTGTATCCGACCTTAGGATTGTTGAGTGAATTGATTGGCACTTGAACATCGGTCTTTGGTACCGTCAAGTTAATCCTTTTATATTCAATCGGGCTCGCAAATACCTATTTGCTGATTGCGGATTGAATCAAGAGATAGAGATATAAAACTCTTTGATATACTTTTTATAGATTGAGTCTAACTGTCTAGTTGATTCTCTTGAAAGTATATTGGAGTTTGTCTATTCAGATTGCCATACGAAATATTGGGTGGTGCTGTTAGACCCCCGCTTTTTCAGACTTACCAAAGCTTGGTGGGTTCAACTGAGCTATGCTCTAACAATCTCCCCTTTTGTCAATTTTAGTGACAAAACTACATCATATGGATAAACAAATTACAAGAATTCATTACACATACACTTGATTCCCGAATTCAACAACACAATAACCTGTATACATTCAATCCATAAATGCCGCTGTTGACATTATAATAATAAAGCTAATACTCCCCCTAAAGGTAAGATAAGTATATTTTCAATCCGCACGTCTTTGTTATTCCTTTGTAGTCCATATAACTACAAGTATCATATGATATGCTACTCCCCCTTAGTCTATGCTTTCACTCTTTCGTCAGATAAACGTTTAAGCACCAATATCCTTTCCCTTAGTGATACTAATCAATATAAATCAATACCAGTATCACTTGTTTACTCAATATATTTCTCCCCCTTTTTTGTCACAAAATGACAAAGAAACAAAAAAATAAAGGACAAACCTAAAGCATCTTACAAATCTCAAAAGACTTGCAACCTATAGAGTTAAGCACGAGGGTTCCACACACCATTTTTGATAACCAATATCAAAACCGAAACTACAAAGTAATTTTATTTTTACTGGAAACAATTTCCCGAAACAATTTTCCCTAATAGTTTAGCAAACCAAAAAATCAACTAAGCACCTCAGTTCCTTTGCTAAACCGATTGTACAAATACAATCGCTTGTTCGATAAGACCAAAATAAAGATAAATCTATTTTTCTCATCAGGTTCTAATTATCCATATAACTTAGACCTTTAAATTTTAAACAAGACAAGTACTAGGTTATTTAACTAGCATTTCTTGTCAAGGCATTCAATTAGACTTGAATAACCGAAAGCTCCACTTTGATAAGTCTAACTAAGATTATAATTAACTTAGTTTCTCTTATCCGGAATCGAATTGGACTAAACAATTCATCTCGTAAACCTTTTCTTTCGTTAAGCCATAAAAAATTCATACAAACTAAATAAATTAACTTGCATAATTATTCACCTCAACCGGAAGCAACTGAAATAACATAGACATTAAAGCACCGTAACTGCACCGAAATTTTGTAAGGCCTAAACAATTGATACCTGTTTGAGGGTAAAAATTGATTCTAATGTTTTTGGTAAATTTGGGTGTGTTGATGATAAACGAATTCAAACCCTAAACAAATGTACTGCACAGGAGTACTTTTGAGTTCGAGAGATCAATATGTAAGACTCTGGCCTAAACCAAGAAATGGCCGTTCCAGATTCAATTCGATCACAAGGTGAAGGAGAACGGTTGATCTTAGGGAAGGAAGCGGAGAAGGTGTTTGAGATCAGAATGTTGAATTATGAAGGTGTGGTTGTTTTATGACTTGTATCAGAAAATAGTTTCTGGCTACTTGCGTTGATAACACTTGTGTTTTAAATAGGTTGAAAACCTATTTATATAAGTCATTGAGCGCACCCTGATCTCATAGGAAGTGGAGGAAGTAATGAAGAAGTGGATTTGTGTAGAAGGTGGTGATCATCGTGTTTCCGTTATGAGGGAAGACTGATCACACGTTCACCCACTACTCTTATTACTGTTAACCATCCGTATTTCCTGATACTTTCTCGTAATTGGCGCGTTGCACTCCGCACGCCGTAAACCGCCAGACCAATACCCTAGTGAGCATCCCCCAGTTTATGACATGTTTGGTGTCTCGAGTGAATGGGTCAAGTCATGAGACTTGCCGCTAAAATCAGCACATAGTGCTTTTAGGTTAAATAATAATGTTATTTGTGAAATCAATATTTATGAAGCACTGTTTATAATCGATGTGTATGAAGCATCGCTTTTAAACAAGCAGCTGAAAATAGTCGATGTGCTAGAAGCATCGTTGTTTTTGAGCTATATCGAATCAGTAACAGATTGAGTGTCTTAAAAGAAGTAGCACGACCGACCACATTTAAGTGATCGTTTGAAGACCTTATGGGCGAGTTATCGCTTGGTCGATCGCTTCCTGTGAAGAAGTGGTGGCCGGTGATCATGGCATCACCCTGTTGGTCATCTAAAATCTGATATAAACCATCCGAACAGGCTAGCAAAGTTGGACGGACGAGATGATTTGCGGCATCTATACGCTGTTGTTGATTGTATTTTAGGATTTGAAGCCGTGCGGCCACCCTAACATTAGACCAAACGATTCGTGGCATTTGCCACTGATTTGGACAGGTTGATTAGGTACACGCACAGATGGGTTGCTGGTGAGCCTGCAAGCATCTCGTTGGCCTTCAGAAATTAGATCTAGGTTGTCCGACCAGGCTGGAGAAGTTGGACGGCTGTGATCGATTTACGTCATTTGTGTAGCGCCGCTTATTCAATTTAGGGTTTTATAAGCGCGGGATCGCCCTACTTTGGGCAGCGGTTTGACGTGCTTCTGGATCACCACATTTAATTCGATCAGATAGGGATAAAAGTGATCCGCTGGAGACCATGTTGGCGTCTCTTTGATCGTCTAAAATTAGATCTAATCCACTCAATTCGGCTGGCGAAGATGGGCGGTCATGATCGATTTGCGACAGTAGCATACTGCCGCAAGTACAAATTAGGGTTTTAAAACGGCCACGTCCATGCTAGTTCGATCGAACGACTTGATGCATTATGGACTCACCGCGGGTAGGTTGATCGACCAAGGGAGGAGTTGGGCCTCCAATGAACACATTGGTACTTCTTCGATCATTCGAGATGCGATCTAGGCTGCCCAACTAGGCTGGCTAAGTTGTACGGATGCAATGGATTTTGAGACCGTTTTTGCCGGTCTCTACTCGTTTGAACTTGTTTTGACAACAACGCGATCACCCACATTGGGATTAATCGTTCGAATCGCTGCGGGTGTACTAGGTGGAATCCGTTCGGCCAGGGCATTAGTAGGCCCGTCGGTGGTCACCATGATGATCGCCTAGTTCTGCTAGGTGTAGGCTAGGCTTGTTGAATTGCGTGGCTGCGATTATTTTTGGGACTGGCATGGACAGTCTAGATTTTCCCTAAGGAATTTAAGCGTGTTCGATCGAGCTAACTTAAAAGTGCGTCGATACAAAATTCTCTTTGTCAGAGAGTGATGCAGCCTGTGTGAGTACTTCCATGCATATCTCAATACTGACACTTCGGGAGATCCATGTTACTCTACTGAGAGTGAACGTTTAATCGTCATGTCATGTCAATATTGAGAGTTCGGCTGGGAACATAGCATAGGAAAATACTAGGAAAGTCATGCGTCAGTGAATAATGCTGGTGGAATATAAAATTCACAGAATATTTTTGGATTGCTGTTGCACGCACCGTTCTGAGTAAATTTCAAATATACAGATATATTGAATTGCTCAATACATATGTGAGCGAAGAGGCTTAAGCACTCATTGCTTTTAAATGGCTTCTGTTCCTTTGCAGGATGACATCATATTAAATACAGGGTTTACGATTTTAGCCCTTGAACTAAAAACCATCATCAACATTAAGTCCCCTGCGTAGTACGTAACATTGACATCGTTGCGGGGTAAGCACTAGATGGTGACAAATAAAGGTAAAACTTATGATACAAAGTTAGATATTACCAGGAGAGATGGGTCGGCCTGTCCTTGGAACATGTCACGTTCAAGAGGCATCCAGGTAAGCGTTCCCCTAGCATGATGTCGGTTAACCCCAGGTAGATTAGGCATACAGTTGGTTGGGATCTCAAACTGCATTCCAAGTCCCTTATACATATGAGTATCGTTCGATAGCATATCCAAGCTTTCCTGGCTACGGTTAGCATGGAGCAAAAGTGGAGGCGCGATGAAGCATATCAGCTAACAAGTGCTAGGGATGAACGGTTTGCTGCCCGGCTAAAGTGAAGGAGGGTGGAACATAACATGAACTCCTGGATAAACATGAGTACCCTTTTCATGACGACGGCGTAATCCTAGACTCTGACGTGGATGAGACCTATCATGAGGAATATCCTTAAAAGGTTGCTGAAGCAATTTCTGAAAAAGATGTTGAAGCATCTTGAGAGGATGTTGAAGCGGCTCGAGAGGATGTTGAAGCGGCTTCCGCAGAGGATGTAGAATCTTCTCCTGGAGAGGATTCTAGTGAAGGCGCCATAGGCCCTAGCGTTGATGACACTTCTTTGATGTTTAGTAGTCTTTGTTTTATGCTGCTGGAGCCAGGGCTTGATCGAATAATAATCCCTCATTCATGTTATTTTTATGATTTTATGTTTCCAGTTGGATGAATGAATGAAATCTCTCGACTAAGAAACCCAAATTCTAAGAAAGATCTCGCGATATCTTGAAACTTTAGACGTAACACTCCATGGTAAGGTTAGAGTAGAGCTTGTGTACATGATTTTGTAATATGAGCTCTCCCATTCTTTTGTTTGATATTCCCCTTGCAGACTACACGCTTCTTGAAGATTTGTGGCGTTCCAGCTAGGTATGTAGAAGGATGGACGTTGTCCCGCGAATCTTTAAGAACTTCGTTCCAAGCGACATCTTTTGAACCGTCTTCTGAATCTTGGATGGTTGTATGGAATGGGATGCGATGAGCAGTCCCCAGTTACACTTCAGATTCGATGGCGTGGCTGGATACGTGAAAATATCTCCGATTTTTACTTTTGGAGTCCTTGATGCACATGTACGTCTTCATGCTGAGAAATTTTTGCGTCTCGTAAAGCTTCAACGGTGATGATGTTGATAATAAAAATAAAACGGTTGAGGGACGTGAAGGCATCCTGTGCTGGAAGTCCCCAGGTGTAATTATCCCGAGCTTATTTTCTCTTGAAAGACGTACTTCCACTGCATTTTCCGGTAAGGTGGTTGACGAATTGATGAAGGCAGCAATCTTTTGGATTCGTCATTTTTTGATCAATGTGCGGAATCGCACTTGATAGATCTGTATTGTATCCAAACTTTTGGCATCCCATGTACCCCTCTCACAGGAAATTTGAAATCTAGAAACACATGATTCGGTTGGTCTGGCTTGCTGAGGTGCGACTTTCCTCTTCGATTATTCATTGATAATGGTGTAGTTTTTAAGTGGTAGTAGAGTGTCGTTCACTCGGACTTGTGTAGACTCGATTTTAGACTTAAATTAAAATAGAAAACTTAAAAAGAAATTGTTCTCAAGATTATAAAAAGCACTGAGACTCAGGATTCCACCAATCTCCAATTTTTATGTGATTTAATCTAGTCAATAATTATGCAACTCTTTATGTTTGAAGTGATTCTAATATTCGCCTAGACAAGTAGATACTCAAAACAATAGTTGTAAATCGAAAGCATGGACCATCAAAAGACTTAACCTAAGCATGACCCATCAATTGAGAACACAACCACTTAATCAGAATCTTATATTCGATTTCAATTTAGTGCAAATAATCATAAAAGAATTACGAAAATTAAATTAAATAGAATTTACCACATAATAATTGGAAAAATGGCTTCCTACGTCGCCTCAGCAGTGGGGTTTAGCTCCTCATATTAATAACTTGCTCAATATACATGATTATAGCCAAAAAGTTGATTAAAAGATGAAGAAGTACTAAAACAGGAAGTTTAAGACTCACAGAAAGTGTCACAGATAAACGATACAAAGAAACTGCTTTTGTCTCCGTTTTCTAAGACCGTGCAACCACTGTCGTTGATACAGTTGAAGAACGACTGACTTTAGGTGTCTGTTCTTCGTGTTCTTGAAGGTCTTCAATGGCGGCAGCAACAGCAGAAGAGGTTCCTGGATGTTGATTGTTTACACTTTTCTGAGGCTCTAAACTTCTCCCTAGCGTTTCTAATCTCTTCCTGTGCTCGAATCAATGATATTTATAGCCAACAGGTGAATCAAATCTCCCCGAATTCTTTTGGTTTATCTCTTTTTTTCTTTGGCAGCAAGTTACGGGAATTTCTCTGTGTGCGGCTTCTGTTGAGTCCGTGCTCTTCCAAAACTCCCTAAACGCGTCATACTCCAGCTAGGACTCAAACTAGACCTGATACGTACAAATCCTGGCGTCAAATTCTCACGCAATCTCTGAAACGCGATATACATGTCCATCTCCTCTGTTTTGCTCTCACGGTTTATCCAGCCCAGTTAGATCGACCAAATCACTTGCATATGACCTATTATCCTCTAGCAAGTCCAGCCCAAGAATTTCCAGTGATTTAATCTCCATAAAACTCCTCAAAAATCCGAATCCTAAACTGCCAGGCGTGAAAGCTAGTTTTCCCGCCAATTTTCTTCTTTTGAATTTGGGAAGGAAAGTGACCTCCCCCTATCCTGTGCTGTTCTCCCTTTAGCAGCTTCCTGGAAATGAGTCACCTCTTAGTAATTAGGTTACCCCTTATCCAAAATCAAGGGTCCGTATAGCATGTGTCCTCCGGGTGCCTTTATCAACTTTTCGAGCCGAATTTCTCCGCACAAGTGTATTTCTCCATAAACACCTATAAAGACATAAAAAGCCATAATAAATACGAAATCAAGCACTAAGAATATATACAATTGGGATCATATTAGACACATAAATGCGTCTATCAGATAACAGTGTTTGTGGATGGTTGAACCAAATACTGCTTGTCGGCCAGGTGCCTCCCAAACAGGGAAGTGATGGTACTCTTACCCTGCATCTTTGAAAAGTGGTAACCTTGTCACGGTCTTTTGGGTTGAAGAGGTCCTTTACAGTGAAGGGATTCCGTGTTGAGCCTCCGTCCCCAAGCGTGATTTACATAGGTCCTATCTTGTATGGTCGGTGGTGTTTATGGGTGAAAAATATTTCTGCTGGTTTTGGTAATTTTGGGTGTGTGTGGATGAGAAATGAATCTAAACCCTAAACAAATGCACTGCACGGGAGTACTTTCTGATTCAATTCTGTCCTAAACCAAGAAATGGTCGTTCCAGACTTGCTTCGGTCACAAAGTGAAGGAGATTGGGTTGATCTTAGGGAGGGAAGCGAAGAAGGTATTGAGATTGTGAAGGTGTTGGTTGTTTATGACTTGTATCTGAATATCGACCCGGCTTGCAATAATGTAAGCAATCAGGATGTTTTCTGGATACGGATGACAACACTTGGTTTTTCTGTGTTCGTCTGTTCGTGTTGTTTGGAAATAGGTAAAGGACCTATTTATACAAGTCATTGAGCACAACCCTCATCTCGTAGGAAGTGAAGGAAGTGGAGTGATGGAGTAGTGGGGACGTGTAGGTGATTGTCACACGATCACGTCTTTGCCCACTTCTCATATCGTCGCTAACCGTCCATGCCTCCTGACATGTTCTTGTAATGGCGCGTTACATGCTGCATGCTGTAAACCGCCAGACCAATACCCCAGTAAGCATCCCCCAGTTTGTGACATGTTTGATGTCTCGAGTGAGTGGATCGTGGGACCCACAGGAAGTAGCATACGGTGCTAAGTTAAATAACTGAATTATTTATAAAAACGATATTTCATGTACCCTATGCATGTAATGCATCGAATACAATCAATATGTATGATGCATCGTTGTTTTAAAGATTAATGGAGTAAGTCGCGATTAAGCATCTTAAAACAGCTGCATGCCTAGCCATCTTTGAGTGAAGGTTTGGAGGCCGCATGGGCAGGCCCTCATTTGGCCGATCAATCCATGTGATAGAGTGACGGATAGTGATCACAACGACATCTCATTGGCCGTTTAACTCCCAGCCTAGGCTTCCCGACCAAGCTGGTAGAGTTGGACAGACGAGATGATCTATGACGCTCATTTGCGACCGTCGATGGAGTTTTTGGGTTTTGAAGAGGTGCGCAAGCATCACTCTTCAGCTTGACCGAAACCAAGCATGGACGATATTTTTGGTGGGATAGACCGGGCAAGCGTGTAGACAGCTTGCCGGTGTACATGTCCATACCACTTTGTCTCGCGGAGGTGCGATCTAGACCACTCAATTTGTCTGGCAAAGATGAGTGGTCGTGATCGATTTGCGGTAGAACTCCATTGCCGCAAAGGATTTGGAAGTTGCATGGCATGCCACTTTCGGGCACGCGTTTCGAGGTCGTCGAGTCCTAGTCTACCTAGGCCGACCAACTCCACGCAAAGGTGAGCCCACGGTGATCATGTTGACATGCTTGGGACCTTTTAAGTCTATATCTACATCCTCCATCCAAGCTTGCGAAGATGGATGGTCGAGATTGAACTGCGACAGTTACACGACTTCGACCAAACGGTTTGGAAAGTTATGCTCCTCTTTTTGAGGGATCGATTATGTGAGGCCCACGTTGGGCCGACGGTGAACGTGTGTGCACTTCTCTAATGGTCTTAGGTGCAATCTAAGCCATCCAAACATGCTGGTGAATTTGGATGGTTGTGATCAATTTAAGACATTAGTGAAATTCTCGTGACCCTTGCAAAGCATCACACCATCCATGTTTCGGGCATGCAACCGTGGCTGCATGACCACGCCGTGAGCAAACCGATCAGGTAGGGATAGAGTGGGCCCGTTAATGTGCATGCTAACGCCTCCTCCATCTTTCATGGTGCGATCTAAGCCGTCCAATCAGGCTAGTGAAGTTGGACGATCACGATCATTTTGAGACTCTCTTAAGAAGTCATGCTCGTTCGAGCTTTTTCCAAAGCAGCGTGGCCACCCTATTTTAGGGTTGGCGTTCTGGCACGCTGAGAAGAGGAGTATGATGTTCGACCGGCTAGGGCACAAACATGCCTGCTGGTGGTCATCACGGTGATAGCCTGCTCCTGCTGGGGTTCGTCTAGGCTGGTTAAACTATATGGCCAGCTTGCGTGGCCGTGATCGTTTCTGGGACTGACATGGACAGTCCAGATTTCCCTTTGGGAATTAAACACGCTCGATCAGGCTAATATAAGCATGCTGGTACGAGATTCTCTTTGTCGGAGAATGGTAGGGCCTACGGGTATTTCGTGCATACCTCACCATTGACACTTGGAGATTCGTGTCACTTTGCTGAGAGTAAACACTCAGTCGTCATGCCGCATCAATAATGAGAGTCATGCTGAGAACAGCACATGAAATAAAAGGCAACTCATGCATTAATTAATAATGCTATAAATTCACAGAATATTTGGGATTTTTGCTACATGCACCATTCTGGGTGAATTTCGTATATTTATTAGATTGCTTCAATTAAATAAATAGAGAGGTTTTCTGCGCTCATTGCTTATCAAATGGCTTTATCCTTTGCATAATGTCAGCACACGGCTTTATCCTTTGCAGGATGTCAGCACATTAAATTTGGTTTTACGATTTTGGCCATGAAATAAAATCCACCATCAACATTAAGTCCCCTGCCTAGCACATAATGGTTGCATTATTGTGGGGTAGGCATTAGATGGTGACAAATAAATATAAAACTTATGGGACAAAGTTAGATGTTACCGGGAGAGATAGGTCGGTCTGTCTTTGGAACATATCACTCAAGAGGCATCCAGGTGAGCGTTCCCCTAGCATGATGTCGGTTGGCCCCGGGTAGATTAGACATGCAGTTGGTTGGGATCTCAAATTATTCATGACGATGCCATAATCCTCGACTCTGATGTGGACGAGCCCTATTATGAGGAATATCTTTACAAGGATGCTGAAGCAATTTCTGAAAAATATGTTGAAGCAGCTCCCAAATAGAACGTGTAGCTTCCGGAAAGCGTGTTGAAGCAGCTTCTGAAGAGAACGTCGAGGTGGCTCCTGGAGAGAGCGTTGAAGATCTTCTGGAGCGCAGTCTAAGCGGGTCCCGGAGAGAGCGTTGAAGCAGCTTCTGGAGCGAACGTCGAGGTGGCTCCTGGAGAGAGCGCTGAAGCGTTGAAGCGATTTCTTCTGGACAGAGCTGAAACACCTTCTTCTAGAGAGAGCATTGAAGTGGCTTTTGCTGGAGGGAGCGTTGAAGCGTTGAAGAGACTTCTTCTGGAGAGAGCATTGATGCGGCTTCTGCTGAAGAGAGGGTTGAAGCGCCTTCTTCTGTAGAGAGAGAATTGAAGCGGCTTCTTCTGGAGAGAGCATTGAAGCGGCTTCTTCTTCAGTTTGGTTTCCCCTTGTGAATTACATGCTTCTTTATTGACCATATCTCTTGTGTTGAAGAAGTTCTTGACTGACGGCGAAGGAATTTCATACTGAGCTTCAGTCCCCAAGCGTGGTCTACGTGGTTCTATATTGTATGCCCGACGGGTCTTTGTATGTAGTGGTCGTTGATATGGCGGAGAGATGGATGGTATCAATCGAAGAGCAACAACGGTTCTTGGCAGCAACTGTGATTAGAAGAGACTGGCAGGGAGAGGCGTGGTGACAACTTTCACGAACTTGGCACTCTTCATACAATGGTAGAGATCGTCTCGTTATTAGAGGGAGAAGCTGGAACCGATGGCTTTATTGATGTTTCTTCATGGAATAGAGAAGAGGGAGACAGTCCTCTGCCCATGAGTATCCACTTAGCTTTCGACCTGATAGATGTTTTCACGCTAGGTTCATGAGGCCTTCTTTACGTCTGCTCTCTTGAGTATATCCCCGTCTTTGGACATCTTGGAATCATAATGATAGCGTTCTTGCATTTATCTGAATTCACCATCTTTGAGATGGTTAGTGCTAAGCAGTCCCCAGTCATACTCCTTTGGTAACGCAACTACTTCTTCTACGGGAGATGAAATTCTGAAAGCGTCTCTTATTGATGTAGTTATCGTCGATCCAGATATTGAATATTTTGGATGTTGTTTCATCATTGTGGCAGTCGTGCATATGGTACTGGAGTTGGAGTTGGCGATTTTGGACATGCAGGATGTTGTATCTCGGTGGTTTTCCTCTTGCTGCTTCAGCGAAACTGCTTACAGGAGGCTGAAGCTTGCATTGCCTGTTGGTGAGATGTATGCTTCCACGAACATCATGAGGCTCTTAATTACTGGCAGGCTTGTTCTTTCTAGCAGGGCAGGTGCTATCACAACTTGAGCGTTTAGAAGCTTCACGGAGCTCAGAGGATGTCTGAAAGCGCAGGTTCTTCAACAAAGCACGATTGATAGTTACCGTCCTATTGATGCACAATTACACCACTTGTTGTTCAGTCACATTTGGATCGTGACCCTTCAGTGCCTGAATTCGGGACCTCTTGACATAATCATTTGGATGTTTGCTGTTTCGATGAAGCATTCCTCTTAAGTCTGACAGAGTGATTCACCCAGCTGTGGATTCTTTATCGACATGATGATGCGGACATCACTATGTTCTTGAGGTTGCTCCCTTGAGGTGTCGGCTCCAGTAGATCTGAATATGTCCCGGGCTCGCTCTCGTCCGGGCTGACATAATAGGCGAACTCTCTATGATGATTTGGAGACGGCAATATTCATTGAACCTTCTGAAACGCTTCTTGTTGTAGTGTGATCCACACGAAGCTTGCTTCTTTCTTCAGCAATGGAGTGAATGAAGCAACGAGCTGGGCCAAACCAGGTATAAAACGTCGAATGTAGTTCACCTTGCCCATAAAGCTTTGGATCTCCTTCACAGTCCGCGGCGGCGGTATCGTGAGGATAGCTTGAGTCTTGGATGGGTTCACCTTGATCCTCTCAGCAGTTACCTTTCGAACACTTGTGGTAGGACTCCTGTGTGATCTACCCGAGATTTCGATTAGATTACTATATCATCCACATAGTCTTCGACTTGCTTATGCATCATGTCGTGGAAGATTTCCGTCATAGCGTGTTGATACATTGCACCGGTATTCTTCAAACCAAATGGCATTACAGTATAATAAAAATTTACGAGAGGAGTTCGAAAAGCTGTCTTACTTGCGTCATGATCATACATCCTTATCTGATTGTAGCCGCTATATCCATCAATGAAGGAGAACATGCCGTGTCCGCTGGTGGCATCTACCAACATGTCGATGTTAGGTAGAGGAAAATCATCTTCGGGGCTGCATCTGTTCAAGTCTCTAAAATCCACGCATCACCTGATCTTTCCGTTTTTCTTTTTCACCGGAACCACATTAGCCAACCAGGTCGGATGATGAATGGGTTTAAAGAAGACCCATTAGACTTCTGAATCTTAGTCTTGAGTTGCTCTTCTACCTCGTACCTGAATTGCCTCGGAGATTGTTTGACCGGCTTGGATCCAGGTATGACATGTAGATGATGGATGACCAATTTTTCATCTAAACTGAGAATTTCTTCATACGTCCAAGAGAATATGTCCTGGTATTCTGTGAGAAGTTCCACAAGCTTCGTGCGTTCATCCTTACATAAGGTTGAGCTGATGGAGATAGGCCTAGGAGATCCTTCATTCCAGATGTTAACGATTTCAAGCTCATCAGTTGTGGAGTTGGTGCCATCTTGCAGCTGTCGTGGAGCATCTATCACTTCTCCTTGTGGCTCGTCGTTGTTGTAGCATTCCGTTGGGCGGAGAGACTGGGTAACAGTCTCCCCTACTAATTGCTAACAGCGGATCGGTAGACGGTCTTCCCATCCTGATCACTACTTGCCACAAAGGTTCGCTCCCTCTTAGTGTGAACGTGGGTCGTGGCTTTACCGGATGAAGAATAACGCCTTGTCTTCCAAGATGCATCGTGGGTCTTAGCCCTTAATGATGCGAGTTGGTCTTCCTCCTGAATTGACGCCCACGTGGGGAGTGGGATGCAATGAACTTTGTCCGATTATTCCCACGGAGATTCTCTTGGTTCGAACAATTCCACTCCACATATCGGTGCATAGGGAGATAACGAAGCAGGGACAAAAACGACTTCCCCATTCAGCATAGTCTTCAGGCACTGGTGATACGTCGAAGGGACAATCCTACTGTCATGAAGCCACGGTCTCCCCAGTATCATATGGTAGTCTGGCTCATTTTCTATGACTTCGAATTTCACCTTTAATTGGACGGGCCTTACAGATAAATTAAGATTGACATACCCGCACGTGTTGGTCTGGTTTCCTTCGAAGTATGTCATCGTGGTAGGCTTTCGTACGATCTTGCTTGGGTGAACCTTGGCTGTCCTGAGAGTCTTGAGAGTAACCACGTTCGATGACGCTCCCGTGCCGATGAGTGCCCTCTTGAACTCTGAATACTTGATGCGTGCAGTAACATGTAGGGCCCGGTTGTGACCTTCCTCCACCATCATGTCTTCTTCTGTAAATGTGACGTTATTCACATACATCTCTCACGTTTTCGAGACTTCTGGATGCAAAGGAGTTAAGTGCACATCTAGGACTATCTTGTTAATTGCATCAAATGTCTCCGCCCGTTGATTCTTCGAGAGGTGTAAAAGTTTGCATAAACTTTCCACTAGAGAAGCCGCTTCCTGATCCACCGGCCTCTGGTTCGTAGTGAAGCTATTGACTTGAGGAGGATCGTTGTGAGGATCAGTCCCCAGCGTAGAAATCTCGGTTACAGGAAGACCGCTCATATCTGATGTCATCTTGATGAGGAGATCGAGTATGTCGTTTATTGCTTCTTTGATCAGGTCCATGTTCTTTGTGTGAATCTCCTGCACTCGTGCCAACTCGACCAATGTTGGGATTCTTCCAGCCGCGCCATCAGATATACCGTTGGAAAGAGGAGCATCTTCGTTGGAGGAACTCCGACCGGGATTTGAAGTTGTTGGGGCAGCCCTAATACCAACCATTTTGAAATCAGCCAAATGGAATTGGGTATTGAAGAAATTGACTTCACAACCGAGAGATTAATCTCCCACTGTGGTCGCCAATTGTTTATGGATGAAAACTATTTCTGTTGGTTTTGGTAATTTTGGGTATGTGTGGATGAGAAATGAATCTAAACCCTAAACAAATGCACTGCACGAGAGTACTTTCTGATTCGAGAGATCAATCTATACAATTCTGGCCTAAAAGAAATGGCCATTCCAGACTTGCTTCGGTCACAAAGTGAATGAGATGGGGTTGATCTTAGGGATGGAAGCGAAGAAGGTGTTGAGATTGTGAAGGTGTTGGCTGTTTATGACTTGTATCAGAATATCTAACCGGCTTGCAATAATGTAAGCAATCAGGATGTTTTCTGGATACGGATGACAACACTTGGTTTTTCTGTGTTCGTATGTTCGTGTTGTTTGGAAATAGGTAAAGGACCTATTTATACAAGTCATTGAGAAAAACCCTCATCTCGTAGGAAGTGGAGTGATGGAGTAGTGGGGAAGTATAGGTGATTGTCACACGATCACGTCTTTTCCCACTTCTCCTATCATCGCTAACCGTCCATTCCTCCTGACACGTTTTTGTAATGGCACGTGCGCTGTAAATCGCCAGACCGATACCCTAGTAAGCATCCCCTAGTTTGTGACATGTTTGATGTCTCGAGTGAGTGGATCGTGGGACCCACAGGAAGTAGCATACGGTGCTAAGTTAAATAACTGAGTTATTTAGGAAATCGATATTCATGAAATATTGTGTATACTCTATGCATGTAATGCATCAAATACAATCAATATGTATGAAGCATCGTTGTTTTAAAGCTTAACGGAGTAAGTCGCGATTAAGCATCTTAAAACAGCTGCATCCCTAGCCATCTTTGAGTGATGGTTTGGAGGCCGCATGGGCGGGCGCTTCTTTGGTCGATCACTCCATGTGATAGAGTGACGGATAGTGATCACCAGACGTCTCATTGGCCGTTAACTCCCAGCCTAGGATGCCCGACCAAGATGGTAGAGTTGGACGGACGAGATGATCTATGATGCTCATTTGAGACCGTCGATGGAGTTTTAGGGTTTTGAAGAGGTGCGCAAGCATCACTCTTCAGCTTGACCGAAACCAAGCATGAACGATATTTTTGGTAGGACCGACCAGGAATGCGTGTAGACAGCTTGCCGGTGTACATGTCCATACCACTTTGTCTCGCGGAGGTGCGATCTAGACCACTCAATTTTTCTGGCAAAGATGAGTGGTCGTGATCGATTTGCAGCAGAAATCCATTGTCGCAAAGGATCTGGAAGCTGCATGGCATGCCACTTTCGGGCACGCGTTTCGAGGTCGTTGAGATCCTAGTCTACCTAGGCCGACCAGCTCCACGCAAAGGTGAGCCCACGGTGATCATGTTGACATGCTTGGGACCTTTTAAGTCTATATCTACACCCTCCATCCAAGCTTGCGAAGATGGATGGTCGAGATCGAACTGCGACAATTATGTAACGCCGCAAACCCTAATTAGGGTTTTAAAACCGCCACACACACACGACTTTTACCAAACGGTTTGGAAAGTTATGCTTCTCTTTTGGAGGGATCGATTGTGTGGGGCCCACGTTGGGCCAACGGTGAACGTGTGTGCACTTCTCTAATGGTCTTAGGTGCACTCTAATCCATCCAAACATGTTGGTGAAGTTGGATGGTTGTTATCAATTTAAGACATTAGTGGAATTCTCGTGACCCTTGCAAAGCATCACACCAACCATGTTTCGGGCATGCAACCGTGGTTGCATGACCACACCGTGAGCAAACCGATCAGGTAGGGATAGAGTGGGCCCGTTAATGTGCGTGCTAATGCATCCTCCATATTTCATGGTGCGATCTAAGACGTCTAATCATGCTAGTGAAGTTGGACGATCACGATCATTTTGAGACTGTCTTAAGCAGTCATGCTCGTTCGAGCTTTTCCCAAAGCAGCGTGGCCACCCTATTTTGGGGTTGGCGTTATGGCACGCCGAGAAGAGGAGTATGATGTTCGACCGGCTAGGGCACAAACATGCCTGCTGGTGGTCATCACGGTGATAGCCTGCTCCTGCTGGGGTTCGTCTAGGCTGGTTAAACTATGTGGCCAGCTTGCGTGGCCTTGATCGTTTCTGAGACTGACATGGAAAGTCCAGATTTCCCTTGGGGAATTAAACACGCTCGATCAGGCTAATATAAGCATGATGATACGAGATTGTCTTTGTCAGAGAATGGTAGGGCCTACAGGTATTTCGTGCATACCTCACCATTGACACTTGGAGATTCGTGTCACTTTGCTGAGAGTAAACACTCAGTCGTCATGCCGCACCAATAATGAGAGTCCTGCTGAGAACAATACAGGAAATATAAGGCATCTCATGCATTAATTAATAATTCTATAAATTCACAGAATATTTGGGATTATTTCTACATGCACCATTCTGGGTGAATTTCGTATATTTATTGAATCGCTTCAATTAAATAAAGCGAGAGGTTTTCTGCGCTCATCGCTTATCAAATGGCTTTATCCTTTGCAGGATGTCAGCACATTAAATTTGGTTTTATAATTTTAGCCCTGAACTAAATCCACTATCAACAAGTGGGTTTACCATAATAAAGATATCGACATCTCCCCTCCGTGACTCTATTACTTCTCCATGGGAAAATAAACTATGCAGAAGTTTGGATTACCTTTATCCGTAATGGTAGTTTTTATGATGAAGCTCGGGATGGTATCAACAAATGAGTAACAACTGTTCTTAGCAGCAGCTGTAATCAGAAGAAACTGGTAGGGAGAGGCGTGATAGCTACAGGCACGAACTTCGCAGTCTTCATATAGTGGTAGAGATTTTCTCATTATTAGAGGAGAAGCTAATGATGGAATCGATAGCTTCCTTGATGTTGCCTCACGGAATAGAAAAGAGGGAGACAGTCCCCTGCCCACGAGTATCCACTGAGCTTTCTATTTGATAGATGTTGTCACGCTGGGTTTCTGAGGAAATAATTTGGATGAGAGTTGGAATTAAAACCTATGTTGATGAGGATCGTACGAGTTACTGATCATGAGGCCTTCTTTGCGTCTATGTTGCGTTTCATAGACGCCCAGGCATGTCGCTGTTCTTTGACAATACGTCTGCTCTCTTGAGTATGTACTCGTCTTTGGACATCTTGGAATCATAATGATAGCGTGCTTACGTCTTTTTAAATTCAACATTATTGAGATGGGTAGTGCTGAGCAGTCCTCAGCCACACTCCCTTTCCTTTATCATCTTTGGATCGTGTCTTTGAGGAGTAGAGAAGTTCCCTCATGCGAACGACTTAACTAACAGGTTGTGAAAATATGATGAAGCTCTTGACATGCAGAGTCTGTATGTACCTCTTAAGTCCCAGGTGCAATCTCCTTTGGTAACGCAACTACTTCTTCTACGGGAGACGAAATTCTGAAAGCGTCTCTTATTGATGTTGTTGCCGTCGAGCCAGATATGAAATATCTTGGACGTTGTTTTATCATTATGGAAGTTGTGCATGTGGTACTGGAATTGGAGTGGGCGATTTTGGACCCGCAGGATGTTGTATCTCGGTGGTTTTCTTCTTGCTGCTTCGGTGAAACTGCTTACAGAAGGTTGAAAGTTGTATTGCCTGTTGGTGAGATGTATGCTTCCAAGAATATCATGAGGCTCTTCATTCCTGGCAGGCCTGGCTCTTTCTAGCAGGGCAGGTGCTATTGCAGCTGAGCCTCTAGCAGCTTCACGAAGTTTAGAGGGTGTCTGAAAGCACAGATTCAGCAAAGCACGATAGACAGGTACCATCCTATTAATGCATTACACCAGTTGTTGTTCAGTCACATGTGGATCGTGACTCTCCAGTGCCTGAATTCTGGAATTCTTGACATAATCATTTGGATGTTCGTTGTTTCGCTGAAACATTCTTCCTAAGTCTGACAGAGTGATTCGCCCAAGCTGCGGATTCTTTCTCGGCATGATGACGCAGGCATCATAATCTTCTTGAGGCTGCTCTCTTGAGGCGTCGGCTCCAGTAGATCTGAAGATGTCTCGGGATTTCTCATATCCGGGTTGACATAATAGGCGAACCCCTTTATGATGATTTAAAGATGAGTCAAGCCTCCTTTGTTATTATAGATGTACGAACCCTCAGAATTATGCCATGTTCTGGATCTACACGTTTTGCTGATAAAGTGATAGCGGATACTTCTGACCATAAATTGGTAGCAGTGGTGGAATAGAGATAGACCTTTTCTTGTGTGATATCTGCAAGTGTCTTTCTAGGACTCCATTGGTGTTGAAACTTGTTGTCGTCTATCTCCATACTGGAACAACGACTATGCGAATCCTCCCTTTATCTATCTGGGTGTGGATCCTGGTGACGTTAATATCAATGATAACTTTGAGACATTTCTGGTTTGCTCCATATAACACTCGTGGTATTACAAAGAAGGCGGTTTCTCCATCCGGACCTTCGAGAGACGCCGTTGTGCTCTTTTAGGTAGTAGCCACGTATTTTTGTGTCTTCACGCGGCTTTCTGGTCCTTTCATCTGGGAGATTTACTGGTGCTCAGCTATCCAAGGCATTTCCAGTAGCATTGCTTGAAAAAGCATTTTTGTGAAGCTTCTTAGCGAATGGAACACCTAAATTGAAATTGGTTGTTGACCCAAAATTGAATTTAATGATTGAATTGGATCTAAGATCCACCTTTTTGAGATTGAAAAAACTGGAATGAATATTGAAATATTGATTTTGCAACTGAGAGATCAATCTCCCACTATGGTCGCCAATTATTTGAGGGTAAAAACTGATTCTACTATTTTTGGTAAATTTGGGTGTGTTTATGAGAAACGAATTCAAACCCTAAACAAATGTACTGCACATGAGTACTTTTGAGTTCGAGAGATCAATCTGTAAGACTCTGGCCTAAACCAAGAAATGGTCGTTCCAGATTCAATTCGGTCACAAGGTGAAGGAGAAGGGTTGATCTTAGGGAGGGAAGCGAAGAAGGTGTTTGAGATCAGAATGTTGAATTATGAAGGTGTGGATGTTTTATGACTTGTATCAGAAAATAGTTTCTGGATACTTGCGTTGATAACACTTGTATTTTAAATAGGTTGAAAACATATTTATATAAGTCATTGAGCGCACCCTGATCTCAGAATAAGTGGAGGAAGTAATGAAGAAGTGGAGTTCTGTAGAAGGTGGTGATCATAGTGTTTCCGCTATGAGGGAAGACTGATCACACGTTCACCCACTACTCTTATTACTGTTAACCGTCCGTCTATCCTGACACTTTCTCGTAATGGGAGCGTTGCACGCCGCACGCCGTAAACCGCCAGACCAATACCCCAGTGAGCATCCCCCAGTTTGTCACATGTTTGATGTCTCGAGTGAATGGGTCAAGTCATGGGACTTGCCGCTAAAATCAGCACATAGTGCTTTTAGATTAAATAATAAAGTTATTTGTGAAATCAATGTTTATGAAGCACTGTTTATAGTCGATGTGTATGAAGCATCGCTTTTAAACAAGCATCTGAAAATAGTCGATGTGCTAGAAGCATCGTTGTTTTAGAGATCTATCGAATCAGTCACAGATTGAGCATCTTAAAATAAGTAGCACGACCAGCCACCTTTAAGTGATCGTTTGAAGACCTTATGGGCGAGTTATCGCTTGGTTGATCGCTCCCTGTGAAGGAGTGGTGGCCGGTGATCATGGCGTCACCCTGTTGGCCATCTAAAATCCGATCTAAACCGTCCGACCAGGCTTGCGAAGTTGGACGGACGAGATGATTTGCGGAAGCTATGCGCTGTCGTTGATTGTATTTTAGGGTTTGAAGCGGTGCGGCCACCCTAACATTAGACCAAACAATTCGTGGCATTTGCCACTGATTTGGACAGGCTGATTAGGTACACGCACAGATGGGTTGTCGGTGAGTGTGCAAGCATCTCGTTGGTCTTCTGAAATTAGATCTAGGTCATCCAACCGGGCTGGCGAAGTTGGACGGCTGTGATCGATTTTCGGAAGTTGTGTAACACCGCTTATTCAATTTAGGGTTTTATAAGCGCGGGATCGCCCTACTTTGGCCAAGCGGTTCGACGTGCTTCTGGATCACCACATGTAATTCGATCAGCTAGGGATAAAGGTGAGCCGCCGGCAACCATGTTGGCGCCTCTTTGATCGTCTAAAATTAGATCTAAGCCACTCAATTCGGCTGGCGAAGATGGGTGGTCATGATCGATTTGCGACATTAGCATACTGCCGCAAGTACAAATTAGGGTTTTAAAACGGTCACGTCCATCTTATTTCGATCGAACGACTTGATGCATTATGGACTTGCCGCCGGTAGGTCGATCGACCAAGGAAGGAGTTGGGTCGCCAATGAACACATTGGTACTTCTTCGATCGTCCGAGATGCGATCTAGGACGTCCAACTAGGATGGCTAAGTTGGACGGATGCAATGGATTTTGAGACCGTTTTTTCCGGTCTCAACTCATTTGAACTTGTTTTGCCAACAGCGCGATCACCCACATTGTAGTTAATTGTTCAAAGCGTTGCGGGTGTACTAGGTGGAATCCGTTCGGACTGGGCATTAGTAGGCCCGCCGGTGGTCACCATGATGATCGCCTAGTTCTGCTAGGAGTCGGCTAGGCTTTTTGGATTGCGTGGCCAAATTGTGTGGCCGCGATTATTCTTGGGACTGGCATGGACAGTCTAGATTTTCCCTAAGGAATTTAAGCGTGTTCGATCGAGCTAACTTAAAAGTGCGTCGATATAAATTCTCTTTGTCAGAGAGTGATGCACCATGTGTGAGTACTTCCATGTAGATCTCAATGCTGACACTTCGGGAGATTCATGCTACTCTGCTGAGAGCGAACATTTAATCGTCATGTCATGACAATATTGAGAGTTCCACTAGGAACATAGCATAGGAAAATACTAAGCAAGTCATGCATTAGTGAATAATGCAGGTGGAAGATAAAATTCACAGAATATTTTGGGATTACTGTTGCACGCACCGTTCTGAGTAAATTTCATATATACAAATATTTTGAATTGCTCAATACATATGTGAGCGAAGAGGCTTAAGCACTCATTGCTTTTAAATGGCTTATGTTCCTTTGCAGGATGACAGCGCATTAAATACAAGGTTTACGATTTTATCCCTTGAACTAAAAACCACCATCAACAATACCAAACAATAAAGTAAGATAACAATAGTTTTTCTAAAACGGAAACTGAAAAAGCGGGGGTCTAACAACACCACCCAATATTTCTCTTAGCAATCTGTATGGACTAACTCCAATTCACTTTAATAGAGAATCAACTAGACAGTCAGACTCAATCTAGATTAAAGTATATCGAGGAGTTAATATCTCTCTCTTGTTTTGATTTACTCGAGCTAATAGAAATCAACGAGTCTTCAATCAAACACAGGGAATAACTTGGATGGTACCAAAGACCAATATCCAAGGATCAATCAATATCAATCGACAACCAAAGGTCAGATTTCCAATTGATTGATTCAAACGCACAACCTGTATTATTTCAATTATAAAGATAAAACAATATAATGCGGAAATTGAAATAACACAGACACCAGAAATTTTGTTAACGAGGAAACCGCAAATGCATAAAAACCCCAGGATCTAGTCCAGATTGAACACACACTGTATTAAGCCGCTACAGACACTAGCCTACTCCAAGCTAACTTCGGACTGGACTGTAGTTGAACCCCAATCAATCTCCCACTGATCCAAGGTACAGTTATGCTCCTACGCCTCTGATCCCAGCAGGATACTATGCACTTTATTCCCTTAGCTAATCTCACCCACAACTAAGAGTTGCTACGACCCAAAATCGCAGGCTTTGACAATAAACAAATCTGTCTCACACAGACAAGTCTATCAAAGGATCAATATGTCTCCCATAGATAATCCCTAAAGGTTTTGTTCCGTCTTTTGATAATAATCAAGGTGAACAGGAACCAATTGATAATCCGGTCTTATATTCCCGAAGAACAGCCTAGATTAATCAATCACCTCACAACAATCTTAATCGCATGGTAGAGAAACAAGATGTTGTGGAATCACAAACGATGAGACGAAGTGTTTATGATTACTTTTTATATCTTTCCTATCGGAGATATCAATCTCAAGACAATCAATCTGATTGTACTCGTGCGATAGAAGATGCAAGATCAGATCAGACAACTACGATAAAAGTAGTATCGGTCTGGCTTCACAATCCCAATGAAGTCTTTAAGTCTTTTAACCCGGTTTGAGAAAAGAAAACTAGAGGTTAAAGGAGAATCGATTCTAGCACGCAAACTAGTATCACACGTAAGGTGTGGGGATTAGTTTTGCACAATACTAGATGTCTCCTTTATACAGTCTTTCAAATCAGGGTTTTTCCTTGGTCACCAAGCAAACAATATCCACCGTTAGATGAAAACCTGATTTAGATTCAAACTAATATTTCTCAACCGTTAGATCGAAAACTTATCTTGTTATACACACTTGTCAACGCACGCTCCTAGGTTTGTTAACCGTACCTAAACGTATGCACTTGTTGGTTCAATAATAGTCAACCAAAAGGTTAGCCATATGAGCATCTCATATCAACCATGTTCTTCTTCACCATAACTAGTTCAAATGACTCAAATGAACTAGTTAGAGAGTTGTTCAATTGCAAGGATATCTTATGTACTACACAAGACACAATTGAATCAAAGATGATTTGATTCACTCGAATCGGTTCATGAAATTTTATGGCCACGGTTTGCAAACTGTATTCCTTAGTTTTTATAAGTTTAAGTTCATAAATCATCTTCAGATATATAACTTTCTTAAGTTCGCAGACTAGGTTCGCGGACTTAAGCAACCGGCAGAGTTTACAAACTCTAGCAGAAAATCTCGGCAAAGACCTTCCGCCGGTTCGCGGACTAGTCTAGTTTGTCAACTCCAGCAGAATTTCTAGGGATGAGAAGTTCGGCAATTCGCGGACTTGGCTCACGCCATTCTCCGGTTTCTCTTGATCAACAAAGTTCGCAAACTTTGGTTCAAGGAATAGGACTTATACATAAATATGTTTCCACAACAATGTTTATGTACGCCATTGGTTATGTAATCTAAACTCTCATTTCAATCATTGAAACATTTTTAGAGGACGTTATATAGTTGTTACACCATTTCTCATCAAAGCAATTTTCAAAATGACTAAAATATATCATGACTTTCGTCACTAGGTAAAGATAAACTTGATCGAAGCGAAACGCTTACCAACACATATTTCGAGATATAGATAGGCGAGGTATACTCGGCTCGAAATACCAAATGTGTATAATCCAGTCTATATATATAGCATACGACTTCTTTTCTCAGAGAGTAGGAGATAGAGTAGATAGACTTTTGAGTGACATATAAGTTCAAGTCTTCACATACCTTTTTGTCGAGAAGTTCCACCGGTTCCTTGAGTAGTTCTTCTTCTTGTATGATGAATCGCCATGAAGTCCTTGAGATCAACTACACTTTCTATTCTAGTCCGAGACTTAGCTATAATAGACTAGAAATCAAGACTTATAGTTTTGATCACTAACATTGACAAACATGCTTGAGATAAAAACACATAGGAGGTTGACCGAGCAATGCTCTAACAGAAACAATTGAATCACACACATCCATACACAAATAATGGAATAAAATATCAATTGTACCGAAATTTTGTTAAGCAAAAGCAATGAATATACGCAATAAAATCAGGCTTTTCCTTAAACAGGAAAACGACTAATTAACAAACTCGTTACCTCAAATTTCGTATCCTCTTCTCCAATATGTTTGCATCTTCTTCCAGGGACAATTGATATCGAAATATCATTATGTTTTCATCCTTATGCAAGATAAAAGAATAAAAACAACCAACCTTTGCCAGAGAAAGGTTGAAAACCGGTTTTTAACTATTGCAAGCAAAAGTTGAAAACCCCGAAACACATATGCTTTTATGCTAAACCAAACGATTCAACATATTGTGCCTGTTTCACATATTCTTTCTATCATAACCCCTCATGATCCTTTGATAAAACCTACCAAAATGGGCTAGAAATTAATCCTCTATCTTGTAGGGAATTAAATTGTGAAACCAACGCAAAAAGAATGAGGTCATGTGTTGCACCTCTCACTAGGATCGGTACCCATGTGTTGCACCTCTCACTAGGATCGGTACCCATGTGTTGCTAGTGAAGGATCACAATACCAAACTGTTTTGACATAACTTTTGCATACGATGTCTGAATTTAGTGATTTTTAGCTCGTTTTAACCGTAAAAACAAGAGCTACACATATATGATCAGTATATATCAACATCATAAAGTTGAAACCTACTCATATGACACTGCAGTTAGCTGATAGGTTTGTTAAAATCCCTCGAGGTGTTATCGATGATGTTCTTATTGAGGTCGAAAAGTTTATTTATCCAGTGGATTTCGTGGTCCTAGATACCCAACCTGTCCCTGACCCAGAGAACCAGATACCTGTGATTTTAGGTCGCCCATTTTTAGCTACGTCTAATGCGATCATTAACTGTCGAAATGGTGTGATGAGTTTATCTTTTGGTAGTATGACTATGGAGATGAACATTTTTAATGTCAGTAAGCTACCTCATGAGCTAGATGACACATGTGTTGAAGAGGTGAACATGATAGAAGCCTTAGTTCAGGAGTCATTACCAAAAAATTTGTCTGAAGACCCATTAGAAAGTTGTCTATCCCATTTTGGTTTAGATTTTGACGACGATAGCACTATTGAACAGGTGAATGCTCTATTAGATTCTACCCCCGTGTTAGACACTGATAGATGGAAAGCTAGGTTCGAACCATTACCAGTTTCTGAGACTACCCTAATTCCTTCTTTAGAAAATCCCTCGAAGTTGGACCTTAAACCACTACCCGATACTCTAAAGTATGTGTGTTGTAGGCCCATCTGAGACTTTACCTGTGATTGTAGCTTCCGATTTGGATAGTGATCATGAAAGTAGGTTAGTAAATGTACTTCAAGACAATAAGGAAGCTTTAGGGTGGACTATAGCAGACATTAAGGGTATAACTCCTACTGTGTGTATGCATCAGATTCATTTAGAGGAAGACTCCAAACCTTCTAGGGAGATGCAACTTCGACTAAACCCTAACATGAAAGAGGTAGTTCGAAAAGAGGTGCTTAAGTTGTTAGATGCGGGTATTATTTACCCAATTTCAGATAGTAAGTGGGTCATCCCTGTTCAGGTTGTCCCCAAGAAATTAGGTATCACTGTAGTCCAGAATGATAATAATGAATTAATCCCAACCCGACTGACCACGGGATGGCGTGTGTGTATTGACTATAGGAAATTGAACAAGGTCACAAGGAAGGATCACTTTCGCCTTCCTTTTATCGACCAAATGCTAGAGCGATTAGCTGGACATAGTCACTATTGCTTCTTAGATGGCTACTCCGGTTATAATCAGATCGTTATTGCCCCAGAAGACCAAGAGAAAACCACTTTTACCTGTCCCTTTGGTACCTTTGCATATAGACGCATGCCTTTCGGGTTATGTAATGCCCCTGCGACTTTTCAGCATTGTATGATGAGCATATTTTCTGATATAGTAGAACGGTTTTTAGAGGTCTTTATGGATGATTTTTCAGTGTTTGGTTCATCTTTTGATGAGTGCTTGCATCATTTGACATTAGTGTTGATTAGGTCTAAGGAAAAAAATTTAGTGCTTAATTGGGAAAAATGCCATTTCATGGTTGAATCAGGAATTGTCTTAGGGAACATCGTTTCTTCAAAGGGTATAGAGGTAGACAAAGCCAAAATTGACCTTATTAAGACTCTACAGGTCCCAAAAACCGTAAAAGATATCAGGTCATTCTTAGGGCATGCAGGTTTTTACCGTCGATTCATTAAGGATTTTAGCTTGATTTCTAGACCTCTTTGCAATTTTCTTGCAAAAGATGTTAAGTTTGTATTTGATGATGCTTGCTTAAAGGCTTTTGATAAGCTTAAAAATTTACTCACTACTGCCCCGATAGTCCAGGAACCCAACTGGAACCTACCCATTGAGATCATGTGTGATGCTTAAGATTATGCTATAGGCGTTGTGCTAGGTCGGCGAGAAAACAAATTACTCCATGTGATTTACTATGCTAGCAAAACTCTGATTGATGCCCAAATGAACTACACAACTACCGAGAAGGAATTGCTAGCCATCGTGTTTGCCTTGGATAAGTTTAGATCCTATTTATTAGGTTCTAAGATCGTAATCTATACTGATCATGCTGCTTTGAAATACCTTTTGTCTAAGAAGGATACCAAACCTAGATTGATTAAATGGATCCTTTTATTACAAGAATTTTTTCCAGACATTAGAGACAAAAAGGGTGCAGAGAATGTGGTAGCATACCACTTGTCTAGGCTAGTTGTTAGTTCCCCTAATAATTCCCTTCCTATAAGGGATAGTTTTCCTGATGAACAATTGTTCTCTGTTTCCCAATCACCTTGGTATGCAAATATAGTGAATTATCTTGTTACTGGTCGAATGCCTCAACATTGGGGTAAGCAAGATCGTTCTAGGTTTTTAGCCGAGGTTAAGCATTTCTTTTGGGACGATCCTTATCTGTTTAAGTATTGTCCGGACTAGATTACTAGGAGATGTGTATCTGAGAGTGAACAGTCTAGTATTATCTCCTTTTGTCATGAACATGCATGTGGGGGTCATTTTAGTGCTAAGAAGACTGCTGCTAAGATTTTGCAGTGTGGATTTTACTGGTCTTCGTTGTTTAAAGATTCCCATAGTCATTGTGTTTCTTGTGAGCATTTCCAGAAGTTAGGAACCATTTCCCATAGAAATATGATGCCTTTGAACCCTATTTTAGTGATTGAGGTCTTTGATGTGTGGGGCATTGATTTTATGGGTCCATTTCCTATTTCGTTTGGTTATCTTTACATACTTGTCGCTGTAGACTATGTGTCTAAGTGGGTTGAGGCGGTTCCGTGTAAAACGAATGACCACAGGGTCGTAGTCCAGTTTTTGAAAGAGAATATACTTACACGTTTTGGTACGCCGCGAGCTATAATTAGTGATGGAAGTTCACACTTTTGTAATAGACCGTTTGCTCTTTTAATGAAACAATACGGTATTACCCATAAAGTAGCAACCCCATATCACCCACAAACTAGTGGTCAGGTAGGGGTATCCAATAGGAAAATTAAGCGTATTTTAGAGAAAACAGTTAATCCTAATAGGAAAGACTAGTCATCGAGGCTTACTGATGCCTTATGGGCTTATCGTACTGCGTTTAAGACACCCATTGGAATGTCACATTATCGTTTAGTGTTTGGGAAGGCATGTCACCTGCCCGTTGAGTTAGAGCATAGAGCCTATTGGCCTATTAAGAACCTAAACTTTTCACTTGGCAAGGCAGGAGCTCACAGAAAACTCCAGCTTAATGAGTTGGACGATATTCGTAGAGATGCATACGATAGTGCTAAGGAGTATAAGAACAAAATGAAACTTGTACATGATAAGAATATTTTACGAAAGTCATTTTCTCTAGGTCAAAAAGTTCTTTTGTATGACACTCGTTTGCATCTATTCCCCGGGAAGTTGCGCTCTCGGTGGACCGGTCCTTTTGTGGTCCGTACTGTTTTTTCTCATGGCGCTGTTGAGATTGAGACACCAGATGGTAGTAGTTCTTCGAAGGTTAACGGTCAGCGATTTAAGCCCTTTTTAGAGCCTTTTCCTACAGGTGATGTTGAGGAGGTCCCTCTGGAGGACCCTGTTTACCTTGATTGACCATCGAGGCAATTTTGTATGTTGTATATTATTTTTGTAGGTTTTTGGTTACACTTCACCCAGGTACTATCTTTCCGAATTCTCTCTTTACTATTTCCTCATGTTACTTATATTTTTAGTACTGTTCTTTAATTAGAAACATTGAGGACAATGTTAGATTTAAGTTTGGGGGTGGGGTAGAACTTTTTGTTACTTTTTAGTTGCATAATTAAACTCCAGAGACTAGAAATTTATGTCTATAAAGGATGGCACTAACCAATCTAAGTGGATGGAAGCATTTTGGTTGTAGGAGTTGAGGAACCAATCTGACTAGATGGAAACATCTAAATAATCTATTCATAAAAGCACAGAGCTCGAATGTTAGAAATAACATGATAGTTTCACCATATCTCATTGAGTCCTTTTCACTTCTGTTTTTTTTTTTTTTTTTAAACTATGTTTCTCTAAGTGATTAGGTGGGGCTCACGATTCAAGTTGTTACCAATGCTAGGGTGAATTAGAGTGATTGAGATACAAAAAAAAAAGAGAAAAAAAAAAGAAAAAAAAAAGAAACTGAGACCAGACCATCAGACCAACCAGAATAAATTCAATAAAGTCGACCACTGGTACCCTTGTATATGCTAGTGTGTTGACCTAGAGTTAGGATTATCAATCACTGGTTCCCTTGTATATGCCAGTGTGTTGATATTAGTCGGACTAGTATCTCAGTCCATTAGGATAGGTTCATTTTGGCGGAGGCCTTCAGACAGATATGAGAAACACCGTTCACCTAGTAAACATCAAAACCATCTACGTTTTTCTCTATATCCATCTTCTTGATCTATCCATGTGATTAGTTTTGACTCCGGATATTGATGTCCATAGTGCGACTATCTGAGTAGAGCTTTGTCACTTATATATGAATTTTAGTATGCTTGAGTGCAAACTCGTGTACAACAATTGTAATTTCGCATCAGGGTACTTCCTCCTGTAGTCAATAAGTATGCCAACCAAGGAGATTCTTTAGTGCCTTCCAAGGTTCTGTGTAGATAGTTAGGGTCTGGAGTATAAAGGTTTTGTGGGTATACCTCTGGCAAGCCCTCCGGAGACAACACTCCGCCACTAGAGACACCTAGGGGTTTAAAGGCTTATTGCATACAATAAATGCAATCAACGATGCATGCGACAGTGAGTTAGGATTTTATTTCTATTTTATTTTTGCTCGAAGACTAGCAAATAATAGGTTTGGGGGTATTTGATAGACACATTTTTGTGTCCGATTTGTCTCGATTCTATATATTGTTAGGGCTTATTTTTGTACTTATTATGGTGTTTTATTTATTTGTAGGTATTTTTGGCCAACAAACATTTTTGGAAAAAATTTGCTCGAAAAGTTATCGGAAAGCACTCGGAGGACACTTGCTATTCGGACCCTTGGTTTGGATAAGGGGCACCCACATGACACTCCTTAAGGCATCTACTAAAGGCACCCCTACTCTGGATAGGGGGCGCCCCTTTATCTTCACCAGAATTTTGGCGGGAAAAAACTGAATTAAAATTCAGTTTTGCAACGGAATTTTCAGGCGAGATTTTGTTGGAGTTTTGGCCGGATTCAATGGGCCCTTTGGATTGGATATATCCTATTATGACTAAACAGGGCTGGTAGGTGTGATTGGATCGAATGAGTTAGGCTAGATAAGCCGGAAGAAGAAACAGAGGAGCTGGATGTTTATCGAAGTTATGTTGATGACTAGGAGGAGATTTAGTCGGAGTTTGACGTGAAGATGGATTGGAATTTAGTTGATGAGTCAAAACAGGATTGGTATGAGCTTTTGATTCGATAAAACATTGATAAATCTTCGGTTTGAGCGAAACAGGGAAGTAAAGTTATTATCGGACTTTCTGGTTATATATATGGGAGTTGGCGAGATTCTGGAGAGGTTAACTATATTTGGGACTCTATCTTACCTTATTTGAGAAGTTTACAACTCACATAACCGCATAGTGAAGCTTGGCAGGGAAAGAAATCCCGAGACTTGAGGTGGAGGAAAGATAAGAATAGCCGAAGATTTCTTGAAGTTCAATCGACCTGTGGGATATAAAAGGAGTTGGGATAGCTCATAGAAGACCCACGTACACTTTGGGGAAGTTTAGAACATAGCAGAGCATAAAACACACCAAGTTGCAGAGATACAGGCGAGAGGAAGAAGAAGAACACAGAACAGCAGTAAGAGACAGTCGCAGAATCCGTGGCCCTTTCTTTCAAATTCAATCATTTTGTCACAATTTCTGTAACAATTATTCAGAGTTCGCAACAGTTCTGTGTTACGGTACTTTGTAACAGTGGTTCGTAACAATTATATCCGTTACCAACACGCTGTTTTATACCTTCTCTTATTTTTAATCAACTTTTGAGCAACAAACATGTATTTTGAGCAAGTGGCTAATATGAGGAGCTAAACCCTATTTCTGAGGCGATAGAGGAAGCTATTTTTCCAATGAAAAATGGTATTCTTATTTATTTATTTATCGCAATTATTTTTATGATTTTTTTGCCTTGAATGAAAATTGTTTGAATGATTCTTGTTAAGCAATTGTTATTTCTTTTGATAAAGCATGATTGGACCTAGGTTTTTGATGTTCTATGCTTCGGATTTACACTTGTTATTTTGATAATCTACTTGTTGCAATAGTTTAGAATCAAATTGAACGAAAAAATTGCATGAATATAAATATTGGATTAAATCACTTTGAACTTGGAAAATAGTGGAATCTTAGCCTCAGTGTTCTTTTAATATTGATATCAACTTTGATTGAGTTTGCTATAATTTTTAGTGAGTTTTCTATTTTAATATTAAAATTTAAGTCTAATTAATATCCTTCGCAAGTCTGAGAATCAAACCACTTTTACCACTATCTACAAATCACATCAAATTTTGGCGTCGCTGCCGGGGACTTGTTTTTAGGGTTTTAGATTATTTTTTTTTGTTCTTTTTTATGTTTTTGGGTATTTATCTTGTGTCTACAGGTTCTGGATCATAAAGAAAATTGAGCCAAAGAGTTTGGTGATTTCATAAAGACTTGGAGCTAAAGATTAAAGCAAAAAGAACAGAAAAGAAGACAATTTTAGTTTAGGGTTTGTTTATTTTCTTTTAAAAAAAAAAACTGTATTAAGGTTTATTATTTTTGTAATTTTTCTTTACTTTTTGGACTTTTGGACTTTGGGAATTTTTTTTTTATTACCCTACGGAAGGGTACTTTAAATATAAATTGTTTGCAGAAAAGGAGGACAATTACGATATTGTCTCTGCACCTTGGATTCATACACTTGACATCGGAGTCAGTGGCCCGAGTCGACTACAACCGATTCATCCCCCGTCTGGAATGAGAGGTAAGATTCTAAACACTTGCGAATCCCCTGTCAGCGAGTTACTGGAATCCTTCGTATGCATATATATTGAGGACTGAATACGGACATTTATTTTTCTAGTAAAGGGAAAGGCCTGGCCATACAAGATAAGGGTTCAGATTTATCACCGTTCTCTTCTTGCCCGCTTTAGGAACACGTAACCTACGCGAACCAAAGCCTAAAATTTTGAAGTAACGAGCTTAATAGGACGAGACCGATAGGGTAACGAGCTTAATAGGAAAGTCATTCGAAAAATATTGGTTACTATTTTAAGCATACTTCGAAGTTCTTGACGGTTTCTGTAAGTTGAATGCGTGACTGCGCCGCCTTGTAATACCGGTAAGGCCTTGGGTATCAAAGCTCCACCGGGCTTCCCTCGCCTCTATTCAACTTACGTTAACTCGGATTGATTCCATAGGGGTTTGCTTAAATTGTAACGAATTCCCGTTAGAAGGATTAGAATTTGGTCTAGAAACAATCTAAGTGGAGCCATCATGCTTTTTGTTTGCTAGAAATCATAGGTTTGATTTGGTTGAGTCGGCCTTGATCTGTGTTTGCTTACCCTTCAAATTTAGAAAATTTTATTGTATGCCTGAACGTAAAAGAGACGCACTAGGTAGATTTGTTAAAGAGAAACCTAGTAGTTCGAAGCGTCTCGATTACCTTAATCTAGAGAGTCCGACTTTTGAAGAGTCTGTTTTTGAACGTCCTTTGACTGAGGAGAGAATCCCTATTGCTCCGATAGCGCCAGAAATGGAAACTTTGAAAGCTTTGTAAAATCCAACTAGGACTACTCGTCTCTCATGTATCAGGTTAGCTGAGACGGAAGCAACTTATGAACTTAAACCTGGGACCTTACAGCTGCTCCCAATCTTTTTAGGGAAAGAAAATGAAAACCTCTATTTCCATGTTAGGGACTTTGAGGAAATTCGTAGTACCCTCAGGATTAGAAACTTATATGATGATGCTTTGAAACTTAGGTTATTCCCCTTTTCCCTGAAAGATAAAGCTAAATCGTGGCTATATAGTTTGGCTTCCGGGTCAATCGAAATGTATGAACAACTTACATCTGCCTTTTTGAACAATTTTTCCCTAGGCACAAAACATCGTCTATTAGGACGCAAATCTGCACGTTTTCTCAACAGGAGGGAGAAACTTTGTATAGGTATTTGGAAAGGTTCAAGGATTTATTAGCCCAATGTCCTCATCATGGTTTAGAGAAGGTTAGGTTAGTTCAGATCCTTTATGAGGGTTTAGATTATCCCACCACAACCACAGTAGAATCTAGGTGTACTGGTGGATTTGAGAACCAAACAGTTGATGACGCGATGACATATTTGCATGAAGTCGCCGAAAAGACCCAACAATGGGAAAGTAGTAGGGGACCCCAGAAAACAAGAGGAAACGTTAATAGGATAGAAGGAGGCTATGAATCAGATGCCAAAATTGTTGCTATATCGAAAAGGTTAGAAGCTTTAGAAGTGGGTAACACTAGTGGTAGATTGGAGCCTTTTTGGGAAGGCCAGAATAATGAAGAGCAAGCCAATGCTCTATATAATAACACTAGGTTTGATAATCGTCAGAAGTTTGACCCATATTAAGAAACCTATAATCCTGGTTGGAGGAACCATCCGAACTTTTCATGGTTTAAGGGCCAGAGTCAGGGTCAGTCTAATAATTCTAATGCTCCCTCAGGTTTTGGCTACACTAGGAATACATCAGGCCCAGAAAATAAAACGACTAGCTTAGAGGAATCTATTAAAATGTTAGCAAAACCTCAGGAAATGTTAGCACAGAGCCATGTTAGTTTTCAATAGGAAACCAAGCAGAATTTTCAAACTAATGCTCAGAGCCTTGATAAGTTAGAACTTCAAGTCGGCCAAATAGCTAAGACCTTAAGTGAGAGAGATAATGGTAGGTTCCCTAGTCAGACTAATCCCAATCCTAGAGGAGTTCATGAAGTAGGTACAAAACCATCGAATCAATTGAATGCTATTAGAACCCTTAGGAGTGGTAGAATAGTAGACAATCAGGTAACCATGCCCAATAGTGAACATACTGTAGTTCACCCCTCAGGACAACTAGCTAAGGAAACTGATAAAATTTCTGATGATGCCAACTCAGTTTCTGAGAGGTCTGATTCTGTGCCTAGAGCCTCATTTCCTCAGTTATTAGTACCAACAATGAAAGAATCGAACTTTAATGACATAGTGGAAGTTTTTAAGCAAGTTACCATAAACCTTCCTTTATTAGATGTAATTAGGCAAATTCCTACTTATGCCAAGTTCCTTAACGATATGTGTACGCGAAAGCGAAAACTTAGCGTCCATAAGAAAGCCTTTTTAGCTAGTCACGTAAGTTCAATCATTCAAAACACCACAACTCCAAAGTACAAACACCCAGGTTCTCCTACCATTGCTTGCACAATAGGTAACTTCGGGTAGAAAAAGCTTTACTTGACTTAGGAGCCAGTGTGAACTTACTGCCATTCCATGTATACTTACATCTAGGACTTGGTGAAATGAAACCTACTCATATGACACTGCAGTTAGCTGATAGGTATGTTAAAATCCCTCGAGGTGTTATCGAGGATGTTCTTATTGAGGTCGACAAGTTTATTTATCCAGTGGATTTCGTAGTCCTAGATACCCAACCTGTCCCTGAAAGTATTAGGATATGAGACATTACAAGTATTCCGAATACTTGAAGAAGTGAAGAAGTAAGAAGCTATAATGACAACATCATCCTTCCACTTGAGGTTAGTAATATTTAACTTGAATTGTTTCATTCCCTAACGTATCTTTCAAGTCTTGCATATTGAAAAAGAAACCGTGAAGCATGAACATTCTAGATAGATATAGTATTAAGGTACAATATGAAGTTTATTGCTTAACCATTAAACTTTGTGGATAAGACATCGACATAATCGTTTAAATGCTATTGTGGTTATGTATGGGTATGAGGTGATGATTTCATCCTAGGAAACAATGTTTTACATGTGTTTTAAGGAAGTAAGTTCATAAACTTGTTTATGAATCGAAAAGGAAATGGGCAGGCGTTATTGGAATTTTTATTCACTGCATATCTTGTGAACATCCAATATGTGTGATTTGGTATAACCGCTCACGACTTTTTTAAAGTCTTCTTTGGGATTGAGAAGCTCTACGAGTACCGTTGGTGGGAAACTAGATAATTGCGGTTTATCTTGTGTTTTTGATTGATTTGATTGACTAACGGTGGTTGAAATTTGATTGCACCTTGTTTGTTTATGCTTGAGAATCTTCTCTTCTGATATAAGATTCACTCAAACTAGATCGAAGTTTCGACAGGGATCTTTAGACTGTTGTTAGTTCTAAAGACGAGCTTGTGATAATCCATTATTAACAGACTCCGTTCTGTGCGTGATTGATGACAAGAGATTCAAGTTTTTTTGTGCAGGTGTTTATTGAAGATCTAAGAAGATTTGAAGACAAAGAAAATATTGAAGATTTCTGATTTAGGGTTCATAATATTTGGTGTGCACAATACTTGTTTTGGTATAAGAGGATCCAACTATAATCGGTTTATCCTTATGGTAGATTGGAATGATTAGTTGTGTAGATCGGCATCAATACATTTCTTTGTGATTAAAAGTATTGATTGCAAAATCTTAACAATTACCTTTGGTGATTGAACATAAGATAGATCTAAGAACCTGACGAAGGAGTTTATGTTAAGATAAACATAAGAGCCTTTGTCCGACTCACATCACTTGGTTGAATAGAGTTGATACCAAATAGATTTGTTGTTCCTTTACTGTTTGGAATAAGAACCAAAGGAATTGTTCCCAGTACGTGACTTATTCATAATTTGGAGGCGTGGGAATACAGACGGAAATAGAGGTGAACTATAAATTTAGTTGCTTGGCCTCAACTATACGAAGTTAGGTTATTTTGTATAGCGGCTTAATCCTGGGAGTTTTCAATTCGGACAAGGTCACGGGGGTTTTCTGCATTTGCTATTTTCTCGTTAACAAAATCTTGCTGTGTCATTTACTTTTATTTTCCGCATTATAATTTTTTTATCATAATTAAAGTAAATTACACAAAACGTTAATTCATATTTACTTGACAAGTGATCCCATTGTGTTTGGTTAAGTCAGAACCTTTTTATCAAGTAAACATACTTCATTGTTGTATTGTCTCGATCTCGTATCCATAGACGATCACACGAGGTGTGAACCGATTAGTTGCATTGTCTCGACTCAGTCCATACACAATCACTTTCGGAGAAAGGACTTATAGGTAGGAAAAGTTTAAGATTGAGGTATATTTGGGTACCCTCGTCTTTTCAATTGGTATCAGAGCAGGCAAACATGAAAATCTAACAATCTGTGTTTGATGCGATCCAACCTATAAGACATGAGTCAAAGTAGAGTTAAGCGAGAGATAAAACTTATGAAGAAATCGGTTAACGTATCGCAAGACTTTGTAAGTTTTGATTTTAAAAAATGCTTAGAAGGGACATCCTCATCGAGTTATACGAGCTCAATTGAAAATACTTCTAAATATTCTCACGATGAGATTAAGTTAAGTCCTGTACTGATGATCAAGGACCTCGAGTCTGAAAAGTCTTTTGTAGGAGATGAAAAGGTTGATCATGTGAGTGTAAAAACTTCCGATCTACAAGAGTTAAAAGAATCCTTTGACTCTTGTGCAACTGAACTCACTCTTGGGCTAAAAAGAGAAGGAAAACTTCTAGAAGGATTAGGTTGTTTGCAAGATGAAAATGAACAACTTGTTCATGATCTTTCCTCCTTGACATTGGAATTAAATTCTCTCAAGAATATATCTTCCTTGGAGATTCAATCCTTGGAAGAGAAACTTGCTGAATCTAAAGCAAGGATTAACTCTCAACAAAAGAGTTTTGAAGAGAAGCAAGGTACATATCTCTCACGAGAAAAATGCCTTGAGGCTAAACTAGTTGTTGCTCTTGATAAAATCATGACGTTGGAAGAAGAAAATTTGTACTTGAAAAAGTTCAATGATAGCACAAACAATTTAACCTCAATGTTAGAAGCAAGTAGAAATCATCGTGATACACGAGGATTGGGCTATACGGGAATAAGTGCTTCAAATATTAACAAAGAGGTAAAATTTGTTAAAGCTACTAATTCTTCTCAACCAGAGGCTTCCACTGATGAAATAGATTCTCATATTTCTTGTAAAGAAGAAAAGTCTGTCAAGCCTAAGAATAGTGTTCAACCAGCAGTAGTCAAAGAAGGCATTTCTGCTAATGACAAGAAAGCAACAACGTTGAACAAAGACCAGAAGAAGAAGAAGAAAACTCGTCAGGCTCCAATGCAAGAGGATCCACAAAAAGGTAACATCAAAACTCATACTTCGTATATTTATACTAAGCATTGTTATTATTATGGTAATAAAAGACACTTGCAATGGGGATGAAAAGTCCGTAAGATGCAAGATGCACTTTTTTTGTATCAAAAGAATTGGCTAAGTTTTCTCCTCATAAGAACTCAGATCGTTATTGTCCTAAGTTTAGGCAAAATCATTATTATAATGATAGTTCAAATTTTGCATATCACTCGACAAGGTCATCTCATAAAACACCCGAATATAGAAAGAGAGATAACTTTGTAAACGCAAAGACAAGATGTGATGTTACAAATTGGAGAAAAGGTGTCGCAAAATATTCAAAAGTACAATGATCCTAATGGTATGAAGGAGAAGGCTTCTCCTGCAAAACCCAACTCTAAATGGGTCTCGAAGTCCTCTATAGCCAAGAAGAGACCAAAAGTTAGTCACAAGAATGACTCTCAGCTGTTAATTTCTGGTGACAATAATTACAAGAGTCTTCTTGAAAGGCTAAAGAAAGACATTATGTCTGAAATCTCTTGTACTAGTAAAGGTTGTGATAATGACACTCTTCATCACAAGTCAAAGAAGAAAAACAAGAGATTAAACAAGAGAAAACAAACCAAGCAAGAGGTCAAGAGATTCAAGTTGTTGTATGCAGGTGTTTATTGAAGATCTAAGAAGATTTGAAGACAAAGAAGATATTGAAGATTTCTGATTTGGGGTTCATAATCTTTGGTGTGCACAATACTTGTTTTGGTATAAGAGGATTCAACTATAATCGGTTTATCCTTGTGGTAGATTGGATTGATTAGTTGTGTAGATCGGCATCAATACAATTCTTTATGATTAAAAGTATTGATTGCAAAATCTTAACAATTACCTTTTGTGATTGAACATAAGATAGATCTAAGAACTTGACGAAGGAGTTTATGTTAAGATAAACAGAAGAGCCTTTGTACGACTCACATCACTTGGTTGAATAGAGTTGCTACCAAATATATTTTTTGTTCCTTTACTGTTTGGAATACAAACCAAAGGAATTGTTCTAGAGCGTGGGAATACAAACAGAACTAGGTGAACTATAGGTTTAGTTGCTTGGTCTCAACCATACGAAGTTAGGTTATTTTGTATAGCGGATTAATCCTGAGAGTATTCAATTCTGGACAAGGTCTCGGGGTTTTTCTGCATTTGCGGTTTCCTCGTTAACAAAATCTTGCCGTGTCATTTACTTTTATTTTCCGCATTATAATTGTTTTATTATAATTAAAGTAAATTACACAAAACATTAATTCCTATTTACTTGATAAGTGATTCCATTGTGTTTGGTTAAGTCTGAACCTTTTTATCAAGTAAACATACTTCGTTGTTGTATTGTCTCGATATCTTATCTATAGACGATCACACGAAGTGTGAACCGATTAGTTGCATTGTCTCGACTCAGTCCATAGACAATCACTTTCGGAGAAACGACTTATAGGTAGGAAAAGTTTTAGATGGAGGTGTATTTGGGTACCCTCGTCTTTTCATCAAACTTTCATATTTATAGACCAAGGAAGTTTGGACACCAAGGAATTTCCAAAACCGAAAATATTCTCAAGATATGTAATAAATTCGAGATTCGATTTCCATAATTCCTGGAAATACTTTGTCCAAATATTGACCAACTTGGAAAATATCCAACTAGTAAATGCACATTACTAATTTCATTTTCCTAAAATAAAATTAAAAACCTTAAATAAAAGATTTTCAATTTATTTTATTCGATCCGGGATTTTCTTCCTTTAGCTATTAAGGAATAACTTTGAACAATTAAAGATTAGCGTTACTGCACATGTTCAAAGTATGTCGACATCCTTACTTCGTAAGTCCTCTTTCATACTTAAAATATTGAAACCGATTTGCCACACTTCCAAACAAGTTTAGAATTGGTTCATCTGACTTTGAAGAACTATGTGATTGATCAAGAACACTTAATCACCAAACATGGGTTTCACGGTTCTACCAAAACAAGTTTTAGTTCTACCTCCATGTGAGTACTTTGCATAGTCACGCTAGTTACCAAGATTCGGTTGACTAAGTACTAGGATCGGTTCCCCACATATATATGGTATCTAACTTGTACTTGCTGCACATGTCCATAGGATCGGTTTCCCTTTGCCTAAAAACGTGTTGCACATGTCCATAGGATCCATTTCTACTAAAAACTTGATGCACCTCATACAAAGATCTATTCCCCTTTGTGATAGGTTGCACCTCTTACTAGGATCGGTTCCCCTTCACCCAGAGTCGGTCATACCAATAACATAAAATCGATCATACCATCTCAGGTGATTATTTAAGATCGGTTTCACTAATAAAAGTCATACCAATACAAAAGTCAGGTCTTTGTGAATAGTTTTACCAAGAACATAAACAAGTCATGAGCGGTTATACTAATCACACATATTGGTAGTTCAAAAGATATGAAATGAATAACAATACCAATAACGCCTGGCGATTTCTCTTTCGATTCAAAAAATAAGTTCATGAATTTACTTCCTTAAAAAAAATGTAAAACATTGTTTCCTAAGATGAAATCTTCACCTTATAACCATACATAATCACAATAGCATTCAAACGATTATGTCGATGTCTTATATACAAAGTTTAATGGATAAGCAATAAACCTCGTATTGTATTCCTTAATACTATGTCTAACTAGAGTACAATCATTCATGCTTCACAATTTTGTTTTCAATATGCACAACTTGAAAGATACGTTAGGGAATGAAACAGTTCAAGTCAAATATTACTAACCTCAAGTGGAAGTATGATGTTGTCGTTGTAGCTCCTTGCTTCTTGACTTCTTCAAGTCTTCGCAATATTTGTAATGTCTCATATCCTAATACTTTCAAGCTAACCTATACGAAGTTGAATCTAGTACATAATCAAGCGACTCTTTAAATGAGTTTTGGCTCACTAAAATATGACAACCAAACTTGGCATACCAACGCTTGGTGGGTTCAATCGAGCTATGCTCTAACAGACTGTCTAGTTGATTCTCTTGGAATTATATTGGAGTTAGTCCATACAGATTACCGAACGAAATATTGGGTGTGGTTTTTAGACCCCCGCTTTTTCATTTTCATTTCAAGGTGCAAAGTTTATACTAAATTGCTCAACTTATTCGTTCAATATCAGAATATCCTCGTTTTTTCTCCGCTATGTTCGCATTTTCATGCACTACAAGATAGAGGTAAATCATTTATAAATTTTAATAAGCTTCACTTGGTTTTCAATCCTTTTTACTTGTTGGACTTCACTTTCTTGTTCATTATATCACCATTTGGCTTCTGATACGACAAGGGTACCAGGTGTATTACAGACTTGATCATTTCATTGTGATCAAAGTGTATTACAAACTTCGAAGGGAAGGATTATGTATTCGTTGATGCTAACACGTTTTCAGTTTCTTCAGAGTAAAACGAACAAGTCTCAACGTTTCTAATGTTCCTAGTCTAACCTAACGAAGTTGACTCTAATAATTTAATAAAGCCGCTTTGAGTTTTGGATCTAAAATATGATAACCAAACTTGAAATACCAACATTTGGTGGGTTCAACCGACCAATGCTTTAACGACTTATTTTGGATGATTCAACCTAACTACTATTTTTTTTTTATTATAAGGTAATTTACAAGAAAATATCAATTAAAAGTATGTGTTTGATACTAAAATTTGGTAAGTATGCACTTATCAACTCTTTTCTTATTTGGAGATCTGAGACCCTAATTCTTTAAAATCTAGTTGCATAATCCAGATGTAGGATGAAATGATGGAAAGAAAAATACTTTCCGAGGCTAGTGATCCATCTTGGTTTTTTCCAATTTTTCATACCAAAATACTTGATGTTCTGCTTTCCTATACGAAGAAAAATAACTAGCAAATTAATGAGACTCCAACTTGATTTTTGGTGGGGCAAACTAGAGGAGAAAGGCTTTTAATTTTCCGCCTTGTTAGAGCAATGCTCGGTCAAACTCGCATGCGTTGCTATCTCAAGCATGTTTGTCAATGTTAGTGATCAAAACTATAAGTCTTGATTTCTAGCCTATTTATAGATGTCTCGGACTAGGACATAGTTTGTATAGTTGTGCTTAGACTTCACGACGCTTATCACTTGAAGACGAAGAACTACTAAGGAGATCTTGTGGAACTTCATCGACAAAAGGTATGTAGAGACTTAAAATCATCTATCACTTGGAAAATCTATTTCTAATCTATCTCCTATATTGAGACATAAGTTGTGTTACAATATAGTTTTCTCTATACACATTTGAGATTTCGATCTGATTATATCTCGCTTACATATTTCTCGAAATATGTGTTGTTAAGCTTTTGCTTCGACCAAGTTCATCTTATATCATGAGAAAATTTCCGAGTAACATCTTACATGGTTCCTGCGATACAATCATTTGGTATAAGACTTTGAATATTTTGATAATGATTATTTCAATATATTGAAAACTGCTTTGATGCTCATAAGGTGTGAAAACGGTTATTGTCATTATAGAAGAATGTTTCAATGATTAAAACAAAGGTTTAGAATCTTGTAACCATCTTTGGATATAAGCATAGTGTGTTCGCACATTAGCGTATAAGTCCAAAACCGGGAGCCTAAAATATGCATACTTGTGTGTATACAAAAAGGTTGTAGGAGACTTGGTAAGTATGCGTACCCGTACGCATACTGGAGGAAGTTCACGTCCGTGAATTTCTGCTGAGTTTGAAAACCAAAACCAAACTCATCCAGTTACCTAAAGTATGCATACCCGTACGCATACTGGCGGAAAGTTCACGTCCTTGAATTTCTGCTGAGTTTGAAAACTAAAACAAACTCAAATCCGGTTACTTAAGTACACATACTTAAGTGGTTACTTTTTAAGATCGGTTGTACATGAACCTAAAACATTTATCAATAAGGAATGCAATCTCTGTAAACCGTGGATATAATGTTCATGTATTGAGTCGAGAGAATCAAACCGATTTTGCTTCAATTGTGTTCTTGTATAAATCCATGAGAATATAGCAATTGAAAAACTCTTTAACTAGTTTCATTTGAGTCATTTGAACTAGTTATGGTTAAGATGAATAAGGTTGATATGAGAGTAATCATATGGTTAACCTCGGCTAACTATTTGTGAACTAACATGGTGTACACGTTTAGGTACAGTTACATAAACCTAAATAAAGGTACATTTCATTTGTGTGTACCAAGATAAGTTCGATCTAACGGTTGAAAGATATTAGCTTGGTTGAATCAGGTTTTTCATCTAACGGTAATTATTGAATGCTTTGTTACCAAGGTAACTCGGATTGCGAACCCTGATTTGAAACTATATAAAGGAAAACTCTAGCAACTGGGAAACCCAATCCCCACACCTCCTGTGTGTTACTAGTTGCATAACTAAAGTCGATTCTCCTTTAACCTTAGGTTTCTTCTCGAGAACCTGTAGGTTAACGACTTGAAGACTTCATTGGGATTGTGAAGCCACACCCAACTATGCTCTTTGTAGTTGCGTGATCTGAACTTCCTGTATTTATCGTGATTGAGTGCAATTGTAAAGTTGGCTTGAGATTTATATCTCCAATAGGAAATATAGAAAAGTAATCACAAGCACCTTCGTCTCATCGTTTGTGATTCCACAATAACTTGTTTCGCTAGTCGATTAAGTTTATTCTGAGGTGATTGATAATTCTAGGCTGTTCTTCGGGAATATAAGTCCAGTTTATCAATTGGTTCCTGTTCACCTTGATTTATCAAAAGACGAAACAAAAAATCTTGTGTATTTCTGTGGGAGACAGATTCATTCAATCTTATAGACTTTTCTGTGTGAGACATATTTGTTTATCAAGTCTTCGACTTTGGGTCGTAGCAACTCTTAGTTGTGGGTGAGATCAGCTAAGGGAATCAAGTGCGTAGTATCCTACTGGGATCAGAGACGTAAGGAGCGAAGCTGTACCTTGAATCAGTGTGAGATTGATTAGGGTTCCACTATAGTCCAGTCTGAAGTTAATTGGTAGTAGGCTAGTGTCTGTAGCGGCTTAATACGGTGTGGTGTTCAATCTGGACTAGGTCCCGGGGTTTTTCCGCATTTGCGGTTTCCTCGTTAACAAAATGATGGTGTCTGTGTTATTTATTTTTCGCATTATATTTTGTTATATAATTGAAAT